>NC_084532.1:1605500-1813000 GCF_024500275.1 Phycodurus eques | reverse complement strand
CCCAAATCACTGACCATGTTTAAGAGTCCTCTCTTCCATATTTGTTCTCTCTTCATCTGAAAAACCCCAGAAACTGAGGATGCAGTCTTGGAATGGATGTACTTTGAATTCTGTTCGAAAATCCTCCTCTCCTGCATGGAATGACCTGATTTTGTGGAAGAGGAGGAGGAAAAGATTAGTGAGAAAAATACAATTCTTCCTGATAACTAGGTTTGTCTTTAAAGGTCACCTTCCATCCCTTTTTATGTATTTAATTCTGCTAAACTTTGATGTCCTTTTATCGAGTTTGCATGATAATTTAGGTTCTTAATGCCCAAAATGTCCCTTTTTTTAAGCTATTCTCGTAGGTCTTTTCTCCCTGTCATTTGAGACGGTTGGATTTCTCATCATGTGACTTAAATGAGCTTTGCTCTGATTGGATCACTCATCTTCCCCAATTCAAATATGGAAAAAAGACAGGTTCTGATTGGTCCATATTACAGCATCTGACAGTGTAAAATATTGTGCCAGGGGCAGCCAAGCATTCATAGAGACATCGCATCCGTCGTTGCAACATTAAAAATATCATCCCTCGCAAAAGTCTGATCGTGGGGTTTGTGATACACACTTTACGCCACATTGAAATGCTCCTCCCTCCTCGGTCCTCTTCAGCGGGTCATCGGTGCGCTGAAAGGCTGACGTGCCCTTTGACTATGTGTGTGTGTGTGTGTGTGTGTGTGTGTGTGCATGCATGCGTGTGTGTGTGTGTGTTGTGTGCGGCTTTTATTTCCCTTCCGCCCTGCGACCCTCGCGTTCGGCCAGTGACAAGCGGCCATAGCCGACAGCGGGACGCCGTAACCCATTACTATCATTGTGAAGCACAATTCACCAAGCATTTCATTGTCCCACTAATCGGGAAGGTGAACTGAAAGGGGACGTGGGTGACAATCAAAAGAGAGGGGGCTATTTGGAGGTTTAAGCTCGTAATTTGCTCCCACTGATTTGAAATGAAACTGCCGCAAAACTTGGGCCAACTAAGCTTCATTGCAAAGTCGCATTCTTCAACGAATTTTTATTATTATTTTTTATTTTTCCCCACTCCTTCCCGCAACCAGCGGCGACAGATGCCAGCAGGACGGAAATTGTATCACTTCGATACTGAAACCAATCACATAGAACCATTCCGCCCTGATCTTTATTTTTTTTCTTGTTTTAATGAAATCACAACCTGTGCATCTACGTATTTAATAAATCAGCCTCATGCAAGAGATTCCTAATCCTAATACACACACACACACACACCGCTCCGGAAGCAGTCACCTTATCGTGGTGGAGGAGTTTGCGCGTCCCAATGATCCTAGGAGCTAAGTTGTCTGGGGCCTTATGCCCCTGGCAGGGTCACCCATGGCAAACAGGTCCTAGGTGAAGGACCAGAGAAAGCATGACCCCCCTATGACAAGTAAAAGTATTGAATCAAGGTTTCCCTTGACCGGACGCGGGTCACCAGGCCTCTGGAGCCAGGCCCAGTAGTGGTTGCTCGATGGCAAGCGCCTGGTGACCGGGCCTGCACCCATTTGGCCGGGCCGGGCACAGCACATAAAGGTAACATGGGTTCCCCTTCGCATGGGCACACCACCTGTGAGAGTGGCAAGGGGGTCAGGTGCTGCATGAGGTGGGCAGTGGCCGAGGGCGCGGACCGTGGCTGTCTGATCCCCGGCAACAGAAGCTGGCTCGAGGGATGTGGAACGTCACCTCTCTGGCGGAGAAAGAGCCTGAGCTGGTGTGTTAGGTAGAGAAATTCCGAATGGACATCGTCGGGCTCGCCTCAACACACAGCTTGGGCTCTGGTACCAGTCGTCTCGAGAGGGGTTGGACTCTCCTCCACTCTGGAGTTACCCACGGTGAGAGACACCGAGCAAGTCTGGGCATAATGATTGCCCACCAGCTTGATGTCTGTACGTTGGCGTTCACCCCAGTAGACGAGAGGGTAGCCTCCCTCCAATTTTGGGTGGGAAGGACAGTTTCTGAATGTTGTTTGTGTCTATGCACCAAACAGCAATTCAAAGTACCCAGTCCTTGGTGGGGGTGCTGGAGAGCGCTCCTACTGGGACACTTCAAGGCTCACGTGTGCAATGACAGTGAAATCTGGAGGGGTGTAATTGGGAAGAACACCCTCCCACACACACACACACACACCCCACGTTTAGACATAATGTTGTCCATGTGTGCACTTGGCACCAGGACACGTTAGGGTGAAGTTCGGTGATCGACTTTGCGACTTTGTGGTCGTGTCATCGGACTTGCAGCCACATGTCTTGGACACTCAGATAAAGACAGCTGTCAACCGAGCACCACCTGGTGGTGAGTTGGCCCCGATGGTGGCAGACCTGACCTGGCAGACCCAAGCGTATTGTGAGGGTCTGTTGGAGAAAAATGCTCAGAAAATGGATGGATGTGTGTGTGTGTGTGTGTGTGTGTGTGTGTATATATATATATATATATATATATATATATATATATATATATATATATATGATTGATCTTTTAAGTTATATTTTGGTAGTTGAATAAATATTTTTTTTTATCATGATATCAAATCAAAATGATCATGATTATCATTTTTTTCATTATCGTACAGCCCTAGTCTAGCGTCCTTTTCCCCCTTCACACATATTTAAATTTTGTAATTGATTCTTTAAAGCATTATTATTAACTTGTGCAATTGCAACGCCTTGATTTTAGTGAGGTTATAACAGTCATCGCCATGAAGGCAATTGCACTGATAATTTTTTCAAGGGGCGTAAATAATCCAGTATAAAGACGCTCAATACGAAATAATCACTAAAAATGTACATATTATATCATGAATATATGGGGCCAGTACAAGTTCTGGCAGGGCCACCACAACTCGGCTCATGGTGGCCAGAAAGGCCCACCACTCAAAAAGGCTTAACATCGGACCCTGTACAGTAAGTAGTTTTTTTTTGTCAAGCCATTTGCCTTTGGCAAAAGATTTGGAACTAGGAAGTACACTAATTCCTCGAGGCTCATGAAAGCGAGTGGCCTTTGCGGAGTACTGTATGTCAACAATGTCACCATGACCAAGCCCGATGTGCTTGGTAAGTTTGGATAAAATATTAAACTTTCAAACATTCTCAAGCTTTTTTTGTATTTACAATAACGTTTTTACTGCACTGGACATTTTAGGCCACAAAAAAAAAAAACTACACAACATATGGCCTAAAAAAAAAGTGCTTCACTGTCACGGAAAATTGGCTATTTCGGACGACCTCCTGTCCCTATTAGTCCGTTCTGTCGAGGTTCCACTGTAAATATAAAATTATTCAATTACACAGGTTTAGGAGCATGCATATCATGAATGTTGGATTTATTATCTACTGCACTTACTGGAAAATTATTTTTCTGCATATTATTTCTACCAAAAACTGATTGCTCTGGTTGGTTATGTTGAACTAATATTATTTTGAACACAGTCAAGTTCCCCTTTCCAATAGTGGCATTTTCTGCACCGGCTCCCAAACTTTCCCAGGTTTTTGATTTTCCATTTCCCAAAAAATGGTACTCCCATAAATACATACTTTATAATCAGAATCTTCATCATTTTAATATTACAAATATGACAAATACTTTGAAAACTGAAAAAGTAACAATTGTGGACTTACTCGTCATTTCTTCTCTCCCAAGCTTTGTATATCCATGACGGAGTAAGGATGGGCGTCCCCATACACACGGCCAGCTGAAGCAAATTGTCATACATTATTAAACAGTTTACTGTGTCCTCATTTATTTCACCTCTATATTTTCGTGTTTTTTTACCAAATTGATTTAAACATTTTCTTCAATTAATTAAACATAAATAAAATAATTCCAAAATTGCACACAAAACTATCAAGTGGGAAACAACAATATACTATACGTGCAAAAGAGATCATCAACACGAGTGCACAGAAAGTTTATACTCATTGTTAAATCTTTTCAAGAAGGGAGTAAACAAAAGTTAGCATGTACGAACCTTGTATTTCTCTCCATGAGTGGAGTGAGCTATGAGGTGTGTAACCTTGGTGCTGAAGTCTTTACGAATGATGCCCCCCATGTGATGAACCAGACTGACCAAGTTTTTCTACAACGACAAGCATCAATTTAACACAGATGTGGAATAGTCTCCAATATACAAACAATAACACATGATAAAGTTATAGTGGTATGAACACTCACAATCCCGCTTGTAAACTGTTGGTTGTAAGGGACTTGAATTGTCAGACATTTTTTATTGTTTCATACATTTTGATTTAAACAAACAAAACAAAAAAACATTTGCTGGAAAACAAATGCCATTACATCCAATAATCCATACTGATGCATCAAAATGATACAGAAACACAGACAGGGGTTCACACACACACACACACACACACACAGATTTTGACTGTTAAAATACTGTACGTGTGATTCCTCTATGCTTTGTGCTGTCATTTTAACGCTAGTGGGTGTCTTTGGTTGATGCAGCGTTCACATTTGCGCTGAAGTGAACTGCACTGGCAGCAGAGTTGGATAAATGGTAACCGCAGACCTGGGCATTATACGGCCCGCTCCGTCCCTCAAAATAAAAAAAATTCTGTGCACACAAGTGTGATGTTTTTATTTTGAAAAGACAGATGTGTCCGCATGTGCTCACTGCGGGTGGCAACAGTGATGTAGCTAAGCACTAACATGTTGGCTCAACCATAAAAATGTCAGCCCACGTAAAAATAAATAAATAAAAGGTTGATACTGAATGCTGCGTTTTTTAAAAAACAGACTGCTTAATACTCATTTACTCAAGTCCAAGGTAAAGCAGGGTGCCAAGTTTGTGGCACAAATAGCTATGCTCAAGGACTATAATCTGAATCACCACTACATCACCAAACACGAGGAAAAATACAAGGTTTGGACTGACTGAAAACAAGCAGAGTCAAAGGCTTTGCTCACCAAGCTGCAAACAAGGCAGGGACTTTTTAAAAAACTTTGTACATCCAGAAAAGCAGCTGTCACGACAAGTTACCGGTAGGTCATATCTCAACAAAATCGCAAAAAATTTTAAATGTTTTTTCCAATGGAGAGTTTATTGCATTATGAGGAGGGTTGAAGACATCGCAGGAAATATTGATCTTATAAATTCAGCGAGAATTTAAGGCACTTGTTCAAGTCCACGAAAGTCCTCACGGTTCTGAGGCTCAGGGTTTAAATCTCTACTCTGGCCTTCCTGTGTGGAGTTCACATCTTCTTCCCTTGCTTGTGTAGGTTTTTCTCCTGATACTCTGACCGGACATTCCAAAAACATGCATGGTCAGTAAATTGAGGACTCTGTGTCCATAAGTGTGAATGTGAGTGATAATGACTGCTATTGGCTGGACACATAAGAGTATAGCCTCTCGCCTAAAAGTCACCCGAGATAGCCTTAGAAATCCATGGCCATAATGCATTTTTTTTTTTTGTAAATAATATGGATACTAACTTTTAACTATGTTGTATTGGCTTGGATTCATTCTTTACTTGACTAGTAGACAAAATAATTGCATAGTAATATTTTTTACTTTTAATGAGCAACAAATTTGAGGAATGCTTTGAAATAAATGTTAGCTGTGATTAAAGCAGTCATTGTCATTTCCTTTATTGCTCATTAACCAAGAACCTAACTCCAACCCAAATGTAGAACTTAACCAAATAAGAGACATTAAGTAATTGATAAATTGAATAATTGAGTCAATAATTGATAAATTATTCAATTATCCTACTCCTTGAGCCGTCACTTTATCGTGGTGGAGGGGTTTGTTGTCCCAATGATCCTAGGACAGGGTAACCTATACACAAATTGTGATCGACAGGTAGCTCTCCATCCCCATCACGGTAGATCTTTTTCAAAATAAAACCGAGGCCTAGCGTAATTTCTCGTGTATAATGCGCACCCATGTATAATACGCAGCCCCAAAGTTGACCTCAAAATTCTGGAAAACCCTTCTAATGATGACCAAATCGAAGTATTATCTGTACTTTGTTAGTTTTTTTCAGTGAATTATTCTGAAGTTAACCACTTTATTTGAACACGTAATCCTTTAATTTACTAGCTCTTATTTTGAAATTCAGCCCGACTTTTATTTTGTAAACGAGAAAACACACAGTTGTGCTCATGTTTGATTACCAAAGCAGAATTTGTAAGATGGGTATAATTCTTCAAAGAAAACATGAAGGGCCAGGCGAAACGCATTTAATTTTATTTTAATGGGATTGAAACAGTCAAGCATTTTAGAAAAGCATTATCATTAAACAAAACAACCATAAAAAAATTAATGATGGTTGTTGTTCAGTCATCAGTCAACAATATTTCACAAATTCTGCTCAGGTATGTAAATTTATGAGCAATAACTACACATATATGCAGTCATACGTACCCGTCATATTGGAAGTGCAGGCATTTTGGAATGAAAGTGTACAGTTTTTTTCATAACCACCACATGGCGGCATACATTTATGAAGCACACCAATCACTTTTCATCACGCCGACAGCAGAAAGAAAGGCCGAACAGAAATATCTTTCTGAGATGGCCATTTATTGGCTATAAGCACAAGAAACCATACAGATGGTGAATTGATTTCAGTGAGTGTGATGGCGTAACCTTGTTTTCTGACTGTAAAAACAATGAAATTAAACAAGTTATTTATTTATTTATTTCCATCCATTTTCTCAGCCGCTTATCCTCACAAGGGTTGTGGGAGTGCTGGAGCCTATCCCAGCTATCATCGGGCAGGAGGCAGGGTACACCCATAACTGGTTGCCAGCCAATCGCAGGGCAAATACAAACAAACAACCATTCACACTAACATTCATACCTACAGGCAATTCAGAGTCTTCAATCAACCTACCATGCATGTTTTTGGGATGTGGGAGGAAACCAGAGTACCCGGAGAAAACTCACGCAGGCACGGGGAGAACATGCAAACTCCACATATTTATTCATTTTATTTGAGCATGTTTATGAATACTACTTCAACTGAAAGTTATTGTGCATTGAATACCAATAGCACTATTTTATAAGCATTTTTCTGAATTTTGCTTGAGTTATTGTGAAGTGACAATATTAAAAGCAGCTATTTCATGTCCTTGTTTGACATTGAATTTAATTAGATTTTATGTACATTTCAACATATTACAATTTGTTACTCAGCTGCAGTGCTACACTTATTTTTTATAGTTCGGAGTCAGACTACTAATCTCTGTGTGTACGTATGCAATGGTCCTGTCAAAAGTGCAGAAATAAATAACAGAACAGCATTACCCGTGACAATGGTGTTTTTTGGAAGATATTGTAGCGGTAGATCTCAGCCTTTGTGGAAAAAGGGATCTTGGGCTTGAAAAGGTTGGTTACCACTGTCCAAGGAGCCAAGTTATCAGGGGCCCCTGGTAGGATCACCCAGGGCAAATACGCCCTTGGTGAGAGCCCAGACAAAGCACGGCTTAAAGATCCCTTATGAAGAGAAACCATTTTTTTTAGCAGTCTAGCTAGAAGGTAATGCAGCCCTATGGGGGGCACAAATCAGTGCAAACTGTAGGCCAATCCCAAGCCCGGATAAATGCAGAGGATTGCGTCAGGAAGGGCATCCGGCTTAAAACTTTGCCAAACAAATATGAGCGTTCATCCAAAGAATTCCATACCGGATCGGTCGTGGCCCGGGTTAACAACGTCCGCCACCGGCGCTGTCAACCTGCAGGGCGCCGTTGGAAATTCAGCTACTGTGGGTCGGAGTCAAAGAAGAAGAAGAAGAAGAGGTGGAAAGCAGGTTCTTCAGCAGAAAGAGAAGAGGAAAGCACAGAGCCTAGAACTGAATGTGGGGACTTTTGAATGTGGGGACTATGACAGGAAAATCTCAGGAGTTGGTTGACATGATGATTAGGAGAAAGGTTGATATATTGTGTGCCCAGGAGACCAGGTGGAAAGGCAGTAAGGCTAGAAGTTTAGGAGCAGGGTTTAAATTATTTTACCATGGTGTAGATGGGAAGAGAAAGGGAGTCGGGGTTATTTTAAAAGAAGAGTTGGCTAAGAATGTCTTGGAGGTGAAAAGAGTATCAGATCGAGTGATGAGGCTGAAACTTGAAATTGAGGGTGTTATCTGTAATGTGATTGGTGGCTATGCCCCACAGGTAGGATGTGACCTAGAGTTGAAAGAGAAATTCTGGAAGGCGCAAGACGAAGTAGTTCTGAGCATCCCAGACAGAGAGAGAGTTGTAATTGGTGCAGATTGTAATGGACATGTTGGTGAAGGTAATAGGGGTGATGAAGAAGTGATGGGTAAGTACGGCATCCAGGAAAGAAAGGAACTTTGAGGGACAGATGGTGGTAGACTTTGCAACAAGGATGCAAATGGCTGTAGTTTTTCCCAGAAGAGGCACGAACATAGGCAGGAGGCAGGGTACACCCATAACTGGTTGCCAACCTACAAGAGCGGCGATAGAAGCACGCAGGTGGATTACATATTGTGCAGACGATGTAATCTGAAGGAGGTTACCAACTGTAAGGTAGTGGTAGGGGAGAGTGTGGCTAGACATCATAGGATGGTGGTGTGTTTTTGACCAGCATGTTCAATACAATTCTTGTGCGTGAGAAGATGCCTGAGGAATGGAGGAAAAGTGTAATGGTGCCAATTTTTAAGAACAAAGGTGATGTGCAGAGCTGTGGGAACTATAGAGGAATAAAGTTGATGAGCCACACAATTAAGTTATGGGAAAGAGTAGTGGACGCTAGACTCAGGACAGAAGTGAGTATTTGCGAGCAACAGTAGAGTACCACAGATGCATTATTTGCCTTGAGGATGTTGATGGAAAAGTACAGAGAAGGTCAGACGGAGCTACATTGTATCTTTGTAGATCTAGAGAAAGCCTATGACAGAGTACCCAGAGAGGAACTGTGGTACTGCATGCGGAAGTCTGGAGTGGCAGAGAAGTATGTTAGAATAATACAGGACATGTACAAGGGCAGCAGAACAGCGGTGAGGTGTGCTGTATGGGTAACAGACGAATTTAAGGTGGAGGTGGGATTGCATCAGGGATCAGCCCTGAGCCCCTTCCTTTTTGCAGTGGTGATGGATAGGCTGACAGATGAGGTTAGACTGGAATCCCCGTGGACCATGATGTTTGCAGATGACATTGTGATCTGCAGTGAAAGCAGGGAACAGCTGGAGGAACAGTTAGAAAGATGGAGGCATGCACTGGAAAGAAGAACAATGAAGATTAGCCAAAGTAAGACAGAATATATGTGCATGAATGAGAGGGGTGGTGGGGGAAGAGTGAGGCTACAGGGAGAAGAGATAGCAAGGGTGGAGGACTTTAAATACTTGGGGTCAACCGTCCAGAGCAATGGTGAGTGTGGTCAGGAAGTGAAGAAACGGGTCCAAGCAGGTTGGAACAGGTGGAGGAAGGTGTCAGGTGTGTTATGTGACAGAAGTGTCTCTGCTTGGATGAAGGGCAATGTTTATAAAACAGTGGTGACGCCAGCCATGATGTACGGATTAGAGACCGTGGCACTGAAGAGATAACAGGAAGCAGAGTTGGAGGTGGCGGAAATGAAGATGTTGAGTTTTACTCTCGGAGTGACCAGGTTGGAGAAAATTAGAAAAGAGCTCATCAGAGGGACAGCCAAGGTTCGATGTTTTGGAGACAAGGTTAGAGAGAGCAGACTTGGATGGTTTGGACACGACCAGAGGAGAAATAGTGAGTATATTGGTCAAAGGATGATGAGGATGGAGCTGTCAGGCAAGAGAGCTAGAGGAAGACCAAAGAGAAGGTCGATGGATGTCGTGAGGGAAGACATGATGGCAGTTGTTTTTTCGAGAGGAGGATGCAGGAGATAGGCTTACATGGAAAAGCATGACGCGCTGTGGCGACCCCTAACGGGACAAGCCGAAAGGAAAAGAAGTCAGGCCAGAAGGTGGGGCTCGAAGGCGAGCATCTGGTGGCCGGCCCTGCACCTATGGGCCCAGCCAGGCACACAGAAGAGGCAGTGTGGATCCCCCTTCCCATTGGCTCACCACCAGTGGGTGGGGCCAAGGGGGTCGGGTTCAGTGTAAGCTGGGCCCCAGTCGAAGGCAGTGACATTTGCGCTCTGATCCCCGGCTACAGAAGCTAGCTCTCGGGACGTGGAACGTCATCTCTCTGGCCGGGAAAGGGCCTAAGTTGGTGTGCGACGTCAAGAAATTCCGACTGGACATAGGCTTGCCTCAACACACAGCTTGGGCTCCGGTACCAGCGTCTTGGGAGGTGGTCCCCTTTTTAAACGGGTGTTTTCCAACTACAGGGGGAATCACACTCCTTAGCCTCCCTCGTAAGATCTCTTCCAGAGTGCTGGAGAGGAGGGTCCGACGGTAAGGTGAACCTCAGACTCAGGAAAAGCAGTGTGGTTTGTGGAACATTGGACCAGCTCTACACCCTCAGCAGGGTTCTGGAGGGTGCGCAGGACTTCGTTCAATGAGTCTACATGTACTTTGTATACTTAGAGAAGGCGTTCAACCGTGTCCCTCAGGGAGTACTGTGGGAGGTGCCCCGGAGTATGGGGTATTGGATCCCTGAATAAACGACCCTGTACGACTGGTGTCAGAGTTTGGGCTGTATCGGAAGCAGTAAATTGGACTTTCCAGTTAGAGCTGGATGCCGCAAAGGTCACAGATTCTGCTCATTACCTTTATGGACAGTATTGTAAGTGCAGCCGAGGCGTTGAGGGGTGCGGTTTGGTGACAGTGTTATGTCTCTGCTTTTTGCAGATGTGGTTCTGATGGCATAATCAATCCATGATCTTCAACTCTCGCTGTAGCTGTTTGCAGCCAAGTGTTAAGCGGCTGGCATGAAATTCAGCACCTCCAAATCTGAGGCTATCATCCTGTGTCGGAAAAGGGTTGGAGTGCCCTCTCCGGGTCGAGGAGGAGATTCTGCCGCGAGAGGAGGAGTTTAAGTATCTCGGGGGCTTGTTCATGAGTCACAGCGTCTGCAGGGATTCGGACTATGCATCAGTTTGTCGTGGTAAAGGAGGACCTGAGCAGTCTCAATTTACCGGTCAATCTAGAGTACATTCCTACCCTCACCTATGGGTGTGGGTCGTAACCGAAAGAACAAGATCGGTGTCAAGGCACCGTTCCTCCGCATTTTGGATGCCTCCCTGGTGAGGTGTTCCAGGCACGTCCCACCAGGAGGAGGTCCCCGGGGACAACCCAGGACCTGCTGAAGAGAATATGTCACCCTGCTGGCCTGGAAAGGGCTTGGAATCTCCCCAGAAGAGCTGGAGGAAGTTGCTGGGGAGAGGAAAGTCTGGGCTTTCCTGCTTAAGCTGCTGACCCGCGACCCGACCCCAGGTAAGCAGAAGAAAATGGATGGCTGGATCAATATTCAACTATGAAAATTGACATTTCACCCCTCCTAGAAATTTTTCATTCTCTCCACAAGAACATGTATATTGTGAAGGTTTGTAAATGAGAGCAGTAGACGAAAGCGGGACGTGTCTCTTTCCTCTCTTCATTAAACTAACAGAGAGTAACAGTTAGGCATCGTGCTTGAAGTATACTGCAATTTTAAAAAGGTGGGGAGGCGTCCTGCTGCAATATCACTGGCTGCTTGCAAAGATTACACTATCACACAGTAAATATGCAGGCTCTTTGAAGTTAATGGGGGGAGCTAAGCTTCCGGTTTTCCTGTTTCTCCTTCCCAGCTGATCAGAGGAGGCAGGGAAGCAGTACACATACAGGAGGGAGGCTGGGAACGAGCGATGTCCATGCTAATAAAATGAGTGATAGCAGCACAGGGTTCCTACACATTTTGACAGAAACACTTTTTTGAATAAACAAATGTATAAGCCTGCATGACTGTAGATTTTATTTATTGTTCTCAAATTTGCAGTGGAACTGTGTAAGGCTTCAGGCTCATATCCCTATTGCATTTTCCAGCTGATAAATCACATCTATCGTCATCTGCAAGCTTCTGTTGCACAATCTATTTAGGTATGTCATATGTCTTAATAAAATAGAATAAATATATTCTCATTCACCTGCCTTCATGCACCTGACGACAGGACGATAGGAGGAAGCCCAGATAGTTAGACAGTTGGGACTGCCCCATTCACTAGTATCAAGTTACCCACAAAGGCATGTTGTCTCTGGTGAAAGCTTACAAAACTATCCGTCGTAAAATGCACACTGCAGTGTCGGCTGGTGGTAGTGTTGTTCAGCTCACCATCTGCGTGTCTTCAAAAAGTAAATCCATCGCTTTATTATTCACTAGTATCAAGTTACCCACAAAGCCATTTGTCTCGAGTGTAAGTTTACAAAACTATTCATCGTAAAATGTGCAGTGCAGTCACGATGTTCAGCTCGCCATCAGTGTGTCTTTAAAAAGTCAATCCATCGCTTTTTTATTTCCTCATTTTTTCTGAGCTGAAAAAACATCAGTGTCGCCATCGTTAGCTTGCTAACTGCATGCTGGAGTGGTAAATTGGGCTTGTTATGGAAGCTAAACACAGCTAACACTCAACTGAGCAGTCAAATGAAATGTCACTTTATACTTGTATAGTAGGGGAGGGAAATCGCGGTAGAAAGTATACTCTCCAGCCTCGTGATGTGACATGGCTGTTTTAGCCCCACCCGCAAAATCACGAAACTTCACAAGCTAAAAAAGATGCTTAAGCTATAGCTCAACAATTTAGCACTACATAGTTATGTTTTAGCATATGTTGTAAGCACTTACCTTTCAACATATTTAATGTATTTAGAAACAAAACATGGATATCTGCTTAGAGCCCCTTGAAAGCTTGAAATACCAGCATTTTTCAGATCCAGTAGGTGTCAGTAATTAGCAATATCAGCCTCATTTGCTTAAGCTACCCTGAACTAATAAGTGCGATGGAAACACAAACCACATGGGCCACAGGAACCTTTAACAACCAGGAACTCAAAAGTTCCGAGGCTGGTTGGTGGAAAAGCCACTAATGAAAGCTTGAAATACCAGCATTTTTTAGATCCAGTAGGTGTCAGTAATAAGCAGCATCAGCGTCACCTGCTTAAGATATCCTGCACTAATAAGTGCGATGCAAACACAAACCACGTGAGCCACAGGAACATTTTGCTACCAGGAAATACTGCTACCGGGAACTCAAAGTTCCCTCGGGCTGGTTGGTGAAAAAAACCCTATTGGCACATTGTGGCCTGACAGCCACCACCACTCAAAAAGGCTTAACATTGGAACATGGTTTATAATTTCAGTTTTGTAGTGATTCTCTTTTTTTACTTTAAATTTGTCTACAGTCTAAAATAGGTAAAAGTTTAATTGTAAATCGTTATTTGTTTTTGCATTTTAGATATTTTTGTAGCACTATATAGAACTGGGATCACCAACATGGTGCCCGGAGGCACCAGGTAGCCCCCAAGGACCATGAGTAGCCCACAGGTCTGTTATAAAAATAAATTAAAACATTTAAAAAAGCTTACCAGTGATGGGACATTGTGATTAACTGAAAATGTTATTTATTTTAACTTAACATGGAACACGTTTATTAGTGACAAAATATTCTATATTTTGTATAAAAATAAAATGGATTGCGTTAAATGGAAAAAAAGGTTTTTATTTACCCACATTTTTCAACATAATACATTTTAGAGCTATAATTACAAAACCCCTATTTTTGCTCAATGTTATCATGATAACGGCACATTTAGTGACAGTACAACAACAGACTCTCTTCCGCCCCTCAGGTACAGGTCCTTGGTGAATGTCTCCGGAAGGCATGAATCACAGCGTCCGTGGCCTGGCTGGAGGCCATGGGAACGTAATCAAGCCCCAAGTGAATGGACCCCGTGACAGACCAGGAGAGGTAGACGGCAACCGAGATGTGCTTGCCAGCTGTGTGGTGGATGTCTGTTGTCAACTTGCAAATGGCAGAGAGGTGACATTGCTGTCGACCAAACCATAGCTCTGAGGTCTTGGCCATGCCAAATGTCAGCGGCTTGTGGTCCCCAAAGGTAGTGAACCAGCAGCCCTTTAAAGAGGAATCTGATGTTGTCGGGTGGTGAGGAAGAGACCCAGGAGCTACCTGTTGAAGGTGATGTACGTCCGCTCGTCACAGAGCTATCACCTGAAAAAGGGCTGTGGCTGCCAGGCCCCACCCATGCAGTGCTCACACTGTATAGTCAGACACGTCTGTCGTGAGGGAAAAGGGGGTGGTGGAAGATGGATGCGCCAGCAGGGCCGCGGTAGCCAGCGCAGCTTCGACAGCATTGAAAGCTTTGGCTATCCCTGGGGACCAATCAACATCATCCTTGGGAACTTTACCCCGCAGCGCCTCATACAAGGGCAGCATGAAGTGAGATCTGTGGGGAAGGAACCTGTTATAAAAATTCACCATGTCTAAGAAAACCAGCAGGAAAAACTGCTCTAAGTGCTAGAGGACTCTGCATCTTTTTGCACAATTGTTTTTGTCAATGTCTTTATGTCTCCAAAGTGTTCTGTAAATTGACTGTCTGTTGTACCAGAGCGGCTCCAACTACCGGAGACAAAATTCCTTGTGTGTTTTGGACATACTTGGCAAATAAAGATGATTCTGATTCTGAGGAACTTCAGTAAGTGGAGGGGTGTGGAAAACCAGTGAAGGGATCCACTCAAGTTAACATACCACAGATGCAATCGCATCCGCTCTGGAACATTTTAAACTTCTGCATAATGGTGGAACACAGGCCAACTGCCCGTAACAAAATACTCCCAAACCGGAACAAATGGTATCTCTGGTTGGATGACATGGTTCCCGAGGAAAGTAATGGACAACAGGCCAACCTGGCACTTGGGGGGGTAGTGGTGGTGATGTGCCCAACACTGTGCTCAGCCACAGCTGACAAGAAAGTGGGTGTGGCAGGGTTGGGAAACTCAGCGAGCAGGCATTGATACGGATCCCTGGTGGAGAGTGTGTTTGACAGGCAGACTGCTCCAACCCCTACAAATATGCAGGCAGCGGTACATGGCAAACGGGAAAGCATCGATCAGCCAGCAGTTCATAACATCCACAAGCAGGCTGAAGACACAGAGAAACTCCATGCCCAGCAGTGGCACAGATACAAAGGTCATAATGTCCCATGCGTGCCATTAGCGGCGTCTATCCGGGGACCACGTCTGCCCGCCACTGTGTCCACCAGCTATGCCAGCAGGATGTTGCGCCGAGCACTGGAGTCTGCTGTCAGCAGACGTCGGCTGGATATAGAGTCGGCAATAAACGACAGCTCGCAGCCAGCGCCCATAGCTGCTAATTAGCGCCAGCGTTTCCCTGGCCCCTCCGAAACTGCAAGGTTTACGACACTGCTTGGCCTTGGCCCCAAACCTGGTATGGTAATAACACAACCCAAATCGGCAGCTGGCCGATACTGTGGTCGGTGTCTTTAGTGTCCTCTGGGGGTTGCAGCAGGGCCCAGGTGCCCTGGTCAGGAAGCAGCATGTGGACAAAGTGTTGCTGAGGAAAATCCAACCCTGCTCCGCAGCAAGCGCACGGTAGTCTTTGCTGTAGGAGAGGGGGGAAATGGCTAGCGCTGTGAACACAGGTACTGGAAGCTGATACAGGTATATCTGAGTGAAAAGGAATGAGGGATCAGCAGAGCGCAGCACAGCCAGCATACTTTCCATCAACTCAGACAGTGCCATTGAGGAGGCCATTGAGGGACAGCAGGAAGTCTGACTTCTATAGCTAGGACAGTTTGAAGAGTTCCAAAGGGAATGCTTGAGCACATCATACTTGTCCATAGCTGGTGGAGCCCCCAGCTTGCTCTGGCTGCTGTCGAGGCATCCAAAGCCACCACTATATGGAAGTATTTAGCAACTTCTGGTGTTATTCTTAGCTGGAACTGGGCTTTGATGTGCTGAAACCATGGCCATGTGTTGTGCTGCCAAAAATCAGACAACTAGACCATTGCGGTGTCAATGTGAGCGTTGACATTAGCTGCTCCATTAGCCCCTGTATTGGCACTGCGGGTTTGTTTTTGTCACCATTGTGTTCTGAAATTATTAATCACATTGGGGTCACCAATTGTGGAAGTGCGGTAAATAATGAGACAAAGCGAAGGAAGCAGGTTGGGTCTCTTTACTGTCCTATTTGAATCCAGAAAGCCATGTCTCTCCCGCCCCTCTCTTAAAGGTACAGCTGACTGGTGAATGACTCTCTCTTGTGGGTCACCACACAATGATAGAATGCCAAGCCAATTGGTCTTACATATGGTAAACTATTAGCAGTACTATTTAAAAAAAGATGAAGGAATAAACTCACCATTTCTTCTTTATTCCGAAAGCCAGTAAAACACAGTGACAGGTTCAACATCGTGGTGGAGTACAGAGGGCGACATGAAAATGGTATTGGCTGTAAAAAAAAAAAAAAAAAAAAAAAGACTGCTGTTAAAATAAATGAGCACGAATTTGATTTCTGAACACTTTAAAATTACATTTTTGCAAATAGAGGTTCACAGCACCGTAAAATGTGGTCTTTCGTATGTGTGTGTGTATATATATATATATAGTATGTGTATATCTATACACACACACACACACATATATATATATTATACATATATACATATATATATATATATATATATATATATTCATGTGCACATTAATTCATGCAGAGACAAGGAAGAATTCTGAGAAAGACACAGAAAAAGGTCACGTAAACATATTTCAAATGCACTTATTGTTATCTTACCTCCTCCTTTAAAACACAGCGCAGCACAACAGGAGGACCAATAATCCTGTTATCACGTTTATAGAGGTCACGGTAATCTGAAGATTTAAAGTCAGTGAGGACAAACACTGTCTCAAATTCAGTGTTCTCTTCTTCCCGAAACTCCTGGATGTTGTCCGTTATTATAAATGGTATAGTGATTTCCTGAGGATGGAGAGAAAAAAAAATTTTTTTTAATTTTTTTAAAAAATCACAAAATTTAGTTATGTAGTTTACAGAATTACCAAAAAACATGTTAAATCAAAACAATTCTCTCTTTTGTTTGGTTCCTTAAAGTTATCTAAGTGTTTAAACCCCATGCAATGAAATCATTTTCACAGAAAATATTTATAAAATATTTACAAAATTACTAAATGAAGTTCAAGCAACAATTAAAATTGAGTGCCCTAATTTTTGAGACGTAGGTAACAAGAAGCTGTTCAAATTGGGATCCACAAGCCACAACTTGCAGGTCTATAAAATTAATTTCAATACAGGAATCCTTTTTTTCCTTGCAAAGATCTGAAATGCATTCACATTTAAAAAATAAGTAATACCCTATACATTGGCTCATAGATTATGCAAGTGCACAAACAATTGTGTGGATGATTGGTTTATCGTAGATTATTATTAGTAGTAGTATATTTTAAGACTTACACGCACAGGCGTGCGCATAGCTCAACCTTTTCCATCATTCACATGACAATACAGTATCATCTTGACTTCTGAGTTTAATTCGTTCCAACAGGAAGCTTGTAACTCAATTTACTTGTCCTGTCCTACCTTTACTTCGAGATGCTGAATTTCTTCTGGAACCAAGACCAAATTAATTTACTCATCTTTCAAATCATCCATCCATCCATTTTCTACTGCTTATCTGAGGATGGGTCGCGGGGGCAGTAGCTTTTGCAGGGACGCTCAGATTTCCCTCTCCCCAGCCACTTCATCCAGCTCTTCCGGGTGGATACTCCAAGGACTCCAAAAAGGGTGGGTACTCTGAACTGCTGTTTGGTGCATAGGCACAAACAACAGTCAAGACACATCCCCCCACCCGAAGGCGGAGGGAGGCTCCCCTCTCGTCCACCAGGGTAAACCCCAACGTACAGGCACCGAGCCGGGGGGCAATAAGTATACCCACACCTGCTCGGCGCCTCTCACCGTGGGCAACTCCAGAGTGGAAGGGAGTCCAACCCCTCTCGAGAGAAACGGTACCAGAGCCGAAGCTGTGTGTGGAGGCGAGTCCGAATATATCTAGTCGGAACTTCTCAACCTCACGTACCAGCTCGGGCTCCTTCCCTGCAAAAAGAGGTGACATTCCACGTCCCTAGAGCCAGCTTCTGAAGCCAGGGATCGGATCGCCAAGGTCCCTGCCTTCGGCCACCGCCCAGCTCACACTGCACCCAACCCCAGTGGCCCCTCCCACAGGTGGTGAACCCATGGGAAGGGGGACCCACGTTACCCTTTCGGGCTGTGCCCGGCCTGGCCCCATGGGTGCAGGCCCAGTCACCAAGCGCTCACCTTCGAGCCCCACCTCCAGGCCTGGCTCCAGAGTGGGGGCCCAGTGACCCACGTCCAGGCAAGGGAAAACCAAGTCCATCGTTTGTCGTCATCATCAGGGGTCTTCGAGCCGTGCTTTATTTGGTCCCTCAACTAGAACCTGGTTGTCATGGGTGACCCTGCCAGGGGCATAAAGCCCCAGACAACTTACCTCCTAGGATCATTGGGACACACAAACCCCTCCACCACGATAAGGTGACAGCTCAAGGAGGGGTCTATCAAAAAAATTTTCCCAAATGAAATGAAATAAAAGTCCATTCATCCGTTCCAGCTCCTCAATTTACAGTTGCTTTTGTTGAGTTTTCAATTGGAAAAATAACAATAATTGCACTGGATTGTAAAATATACAGTGGAAATAAAAAAAATAAAAATAAAAAAAGTCTTGACATTCCTGTTCAAAGGCCAAGTTTATGTGATATACTGGATTAGAGAGGTTAGAGAGAGCAGACTTGGATGGTTTGGACACGTCCAGAGGAGAAATAGTGAGTATATTGGTCAAAGGATGATGAGGATGGACCTGTCAGGCAAGAGAGCTAGAGGAAGACCAAAGAGAAGGTTGATGGATGTCGTGAGGGAAGACATGATGGCAGTTGGTGTTCGAGAGGAGGATGCAGAAGATAGGCTTACATGGAAAAGGATGACGGGCTGTGGCGACCCCTAACGGGACAAGCCGAAAGGAAAAGAAGAAGAAGAAAGTGCCTAGTAGTGCGATAATCTGGAGCAGTGACAATTGTCCAAATGGTGCAGATAAGTAGTTGTCAACCTGTCATGAGTGGACAGTATTGGTCAACAACAGATATGCAATTTGTCCAGAATGACGAGACTAAGACAGTGAGTGCACGAACAATGGAGAAGTGTCCCGACGGAGATGTGACAACAATTTCAAGACAAAATTGGCAGCATGTTACAGTGGAATTCGAAGTCGATCCACCTCGCGAATCTACGCTCCCTACCCAACAAAATGGACGAGCTTTATCTTCTGAAAAAGACCAGTAAAGACTTTGGACGCTCCGCCGGCATGTGCTTTACGGAGACTTGGCTTTGTGAGGCTGTACCCGATGGCGGCGTCATGCTTCCGGGTTTTCATCTTCACCCAGCAGACCGCATCACAGAGTTATCGGGGAAAACAAAAGGCGGCGGGATATGCTTCTATATCAACAAAAAATGGTGTACGGACATCATGGAGCTCAGCACACACTGTAGCCCGCATTTGCAGTCACTGTTTTTGAACTGTAAGCCATTCTACTCGCCGCGTGAATTTGCATCATTCATCCTGGCTGGCGTTTACATCCCGCCTCAAGCTAACACGAACGCCGCACTGCTAATGCTTGCCGAACAAGTGAACAAAATTGAAAAAAAACACCCGGACTCACCCCTCATTATTCTCGGGGACTTCAACAAAGCTAAACTCAACCACGAACTCCCTAAATACAAGCAGCACATCGACTGTCCCACCAGGGAAAATAACATTTTGGACCACTGCTATACTACGCTAAAAAACAGCCCTGTATAATCACGCTAGAAACCAGCTGACTAAAGAAATTAACATTGCAAAAGGGAACTTTGCTGCAAAGTTGGAAAAACAGTTTGCGCTAACGACTCGAAATCAGTCTGGCATGTATTCCAATCGCTGACAAATTACAAGCGACAACCCCCCCCACCCAAGTTGAGAACAATAGCACACTCGCCAACGACTTGAACACCTACTGCAGATTTGAAAAGGACACTTTTATACCCCACACCCACCCAGCCGCACTACCGACCACTATCACTCCATTGACTTCTGTGTTAACCATCCGCAAACAGGATGTGAGACGCATCTTCAAACAACAAAAGATTAACAAAGCGGTAGGCCCAGACCATGTGTCCCCATCCTGCCTTCAAAGTCTGCACGGACCAGCTCGCTCCAGTCTTCACACAGATATTCAATAGATCTCTGGAACTGTGCGAAGTACCATCCTGTTTCAAATGCTCCACCATCATTCCAGTCCCCAAGAAACCTGCAATCTGGGGTCTAAATGACTACAGCCCTGTCGCCTTGACATCTGTTGTCATGAAGTCCTTTGACCGTCTCGTGCTGGACCACCTCAAGAGCGTCACAGGTCCCCTGCTGGACCCCCTGCTGTTTGCCTACCGAGCGAACAGGTCTGCTGATGATGCAGTCAACATGCACTTCATCCTAGTACACCTCGACAGTGCAGGGACCTACGCAAGGATCCTGTTCCCAGACTTCAGTCAGGGTTCAACACCATCATCCCTGAACTCCTTTCCTCCAAGCTTCTCGGGCTCAGCGTCTCACCTGTCATCTGCCAGTGGATTTACAGCTTCCTGACGGGCAGGACACAGCAGGTGAGGCTGGGGGAGGCCACCTCATCCACACGCAGCATCAGCACTGGGGCGCCCCAAGGTTGTGTCCATCTCCGCTGCTCTTCTCTCTCTACACAAACGACTGCACCTCAGCGCACCGGCTGTCAAACTCCTGAAGTTTGCAGATGACACCACTGTCATCGGCCTCATCAAGGACGGTGACGAGTCTGCATATCGACAGGAGGTGGAGCGGCTGGAGCTGTGGTGCGGCCGACATAACCTGGAGCTGAATACGCTCAAGACTGTAGAGATGATCATGGACTTCAGGAGGCATCCTTCGCCACAGCTGCCCCTCACGTTGTCCAGCTGCCTTGTGTCAACCATCAAGACCTTCAAATTCCTGGGAATTACAGTCTCTCAGGATCTGAAGTGTCCAACATCAACTCAGTCCTCAAAAAGTCCCAGCAGAGGATGTACCTCCTGCGGCTTCCGAGAAAGCACGGCCTGCCACAGGAGCTGCTGAGGCAGTTCTACACAGCGGTCATCGAATCAGTCCTGTGTTCTTCCATCACAGTCTGGTTTGGTGCTGCTACAAAATAGGACAAACTCCGACTGCAACGGACAATAAAAACTGCTGAAAGGATTGTCAGTACCCCCCTACCAACCCTTGAGGACTTACACGCTGCCAGAACTAAGACAAGGGGGTGCAAAATCCTCTCTGACCCTCCACATCCCGGTCACCAGAACTTCCGGCTCATTCCCTCAGGTAGGCGCTACCGATCAACACACCTCATCACTGTTCTGCTACCCTCATACATGTCCTGTATTATTCTAACATACTTCTCTGCGACTCCAGACTTCCACATGCAGTACCACAGTTCCTCTCTGGCTACGCTGTCATAGGCTTTTTCTCGATCTACAAAGACAGAATTTAGTTCCTACTGACCTTCTCTGGACTTTTCCATCAACATCTCAAGGAAAATAATCCATCTGTGGTACTCTTTCTAGGCATGAAACCATACTGTTCTCCGCAAATACTGTCCTGAGTCCAGCCTCCACTACTCTTTCCCATAACTTCATTGTGTGGCTCGACAACTTTATTCCTCTTTAGTTCTCACAGCTCTGCACATCACCCTTGTTCTTAAAAATGGGCATCAGCGCACTTTTCCTTTCACCCGCTAGAATTCTGTTGAACAAGCTGGTCAAAAATTCCATAGCCACCTCTCCTGGTTGCTCATACCTCCACAGGTATGTCATCAGAACAAACTGCCTTTCCATTTTTCATCCTCTTGGCGCCTTTCTAACTTACTCCTTACGAAACATTGCCACTTCCTGGTCCACCTCACTTATTCTACTCTTCCTTCTCTCATTTTCCTCATTCATCAACTCCTCAAAGTATTATTTCCATCTATCCAGCATACTCCTGACCCCAGTCAACACATTTCCATCTCTATTCCTAATCACCCTAATCTGCTGCACATCCTTCCCATCTCCATCCCTGTCTGGCCAACCTATATAGATCATTTTCTCCTTCTTTAGTGTCGAACCTGGCATACATGTCATCATATACCCCTTGTTTCGCCTTTGCCACCTCTATATTTGCCCTCCCTCGCATCGTATTCCTTTCTCCTCTCCTCTGTCCTCTCAGTGTCACACTTCTTCGGACCTAACCACCGTGAGCCTGTCTCACCTCTTCTCGAAAAGCCGCACAACACACCTCTTTTCTCAGCTTCCACCAGATGGTTCTCTGCTCTGCCTTTGTCTTCTTAATCTTCATCTCCTCTGGACGTGTCCAAAACATTGAAGTCTGCTCTCTCTAACTTTGTCTCCAAAACATCTTACCTTGGCTGGCTCTCTGATGAGCTCATTTCTAATCCTATCCAACCTGGTCACTCCTCGAGAGAACCTCAACATCTTTTCCGCCACCTCCAGCTCTGCTTTCTGTTGTCTCTTTAGTGCCACTGTCTCTAATCCGTACATCATGGCTGGCCTGACCACTGTCTTATAAACTTTGCCATTCATCCTAGAACAGACCCTTCTTTCATATAAAACACCTGAACCCTTCCTCCACCCATTCAAACCTGCATGGACCCGTTTCTTCACTTCCTTACCACACTCACCATTACTCTTACCATCTGTCCCTCCAAGTTCATTTCCTTGATGCAAAACATACCCATCACTTCTTCATCACCCCCGTTTCCTTCACTAACATGTCCAGTACACTGAACCAATCACGACTCTCTCTCTCTGTCTGGGATGCTAAGAAAAACTTCGTCGAGCTCCTTCCAGAATTTCTCTTTCACCTCTCGGTCACATCAGACCTGTGGGCCAGAGGCACTAATCACATTATACATAACACCCTCAATTTCAAGTTTCAGCCTCATCACTCGATCCGATACTCTTTTCACCTCCAAGACATTCTCAGCTCACTCTTCCTTTAAAATAACCCGGACACCATTTCTCTTCCCATCTACACCATGGTAAAATCATTTGAACCCTGCCTCTAAACTTCTAGCCTTCCTGCCTTCCCACATGCTCTGCTGGACACACTGGACATACAGTATCAACCGTTCTCCTAATCATCATGTCAACCAATTCCCAGGCTTTTCCTGTCATAGTCTTAACATTTAAAGTCCCCACATTCATTTCTTGGCTCTGTTCTTTCCTCTTTTCTTTTTGCCTAAGAAGCCGCTTTCCACCTTCTCTGTCTTATTTTTATTGCACTACTTTTCAACAAACAATAAGTAACAGTTTCCAGTGCAAAATTAATCTTTAAATAAGTTACAGATAATAAAAAAATAAATGTACCCCAAAAAAGTCCACTTTATCAAGGCCTAAACTAAACTATTGCATTACAAAATGCAATCACAAATTGCAACTTAATGGAAGCAAATACAATTTATGCAGACAAGGCAATAACAGTCTGCAAACAGACTTTTATTTGAAAATCCCCGTCAATATAGTGAATTGTCAAGGACGGGTACGTCTCCGGCGGCACGGTGGACGACTGGTTAGAGCATCATCCTCACAGTTCTGAGGTGCGGGGTTCCATCCCCAGCCCTGCCTGTGTGGAGTTTGCATGTTCTCCCCGTGCTTGCGTGAGTTTTCTCCGGGCACTCCGGTTTCCTCCCACATCCCAAAAACATGCATGCATTGGAGACTCTAAATTGCCCGTAGGTGTGAATGTGAGTGTGAATGGTTGTTTGTTTGTATGTGCCCTGCGATTGGCTGGCAACCGGTTCAGGGTGTACCCCGCCTCCTGCCCGATGATAGCTGGGATAGGCTCCAGCACGCCTGCGACCCTCGTGAGGAGAAGCGGCTCAGAAAATGGATGGATGGATGGATGGGTACGTCTCCATTGTTCTGTTTGACCACTGTTCAGTTGTGCATGGTCAGAAACTGCAAATAACTCAACAGTTGTGATTTCCCTCTCTACCTCTGGCGTTTTGTTTTTTGTTTTTACTTTGGTCAGGCTAGCCGAAAAGTAGATGTCAAGGCAGCCGCGACAACGACTGCTTCATATCTTACTTCATTGGGCATCAATGCCATTTTATTTTTATTTTGAAGGTGGCAGCACTGAATGAAGCTGCATATGAAGCCCTTGTCATATGCATGGCATATGAAGCCCTTGTCATATGCATGGCATATGAAGCCCTTTTCATATGCAGCAGTGATAAAATTTTTATTGTGCAGCCCTAGTGTACGCTATCAACAAAGGAATTTTTTGTGCCAATCAGAATCGAGCAATGCATCAAAACCATGGCATAAAACTGTGTGCTCTCACACAAACGTTGTTGCATTCCCAGGCGCCTTAAATAAGAAACAAAAAAAAGCAGTTTCTGACCTTTCCTTGAGAAAATACAGCTGTTCAAACAGTCTTGGAAACATAAATATTCCAGTTTCCATTTTTTCATACTTTTCCAGACCTGGAAATTTATTAAATTAGATTCTCCTTGAGCCGTCACCTTATCGTGGTGGAGAGGTTTGTGTGTCCCAATGATCCTAGGAGCTAAGTTGTCTGGGGCTATATGCCCCTGGCAGGGTCACCCATGGCAAACAGGTCCGAGGTGAGGGACCAGACAAAGCACGGCTCAAAGACGCCTTATGAAGAAGACAAATTATGGACTCAGGTTTCCCTTGACCGGACGCGGGTCACCGGGGCCCCCCTCTGGAGCCAGGCCTGGAGTTGGGGCTCAAAGGAGAGCGCCTGGTGGCTGGGCCTGCACCCATGGGGCCCGGCCGGGCACAGCCCGAAAGGGTAACATGGGTCCCCCTCCCCATGGGCTCACCACCTGTGGGAGGGGCCATATGGGTCAGGTGCAGTGCGAGCTGGGCGGTGGCCGAAGACGGGGACCTTGGCGATCCGATCCCCGGCTATAGAAGCTGGCTCTCGGACGTGGAATGTCACCTCTCTGGCAGGGAAGGAGACCGAGCTGGTGTGTGAGGTTGAGAAGTTCCGACTAGATATAGTCGGACTCTCCTCCACGCACAGCTTGGGCTCTGGTACCAGTCCTCTCGTGAGGGGTTGGACTCTCTTCCACTCTGGAGTTGCCCACGGTGAGAGGCGCCGAGCAGGTGTGGGTATACTTATTGCTCCCCGGCTCGACGCCTGCACGTTGGGGTTCAGCCCGGTGGACGAGAGGGTATCCTCCCTCCGCATTCGGGTGGGGGGATGGGACTGTTGTTTATGCCAATGCACCAAACACCAGTTCAGAATACCCACCCTTTTTGGAGTCCTTTGAGGGGGTGCTGGAGAGCGCTCCCGCTGGGGACTCCATCGTTCTGCTGGGGGACTTCAATGCTCACGTGGGCAACGACAGTGAGACCTAGAAGGGCGTGATTGGGAGGATTTTGCAGATGATGTGGTTCTGTTGGCTTCATCAAGCCATGACCTCCAACTCTCATTGGAGCAGTTCGCAGCAGAGTGTGAAGCGACTAGGATGAGAATCAGCACCTCCAAATCTGAGACCATAGCCCTCAGTCGGAAAATGGTAGCATGCCCTCTCCAGGTCGGGGATGAGATCCTGCCCCAAGTGGAGGAGTTCAAGTATCTTGGGGTCTTGTTCACGAGTGAGGGAAGAATGGAACGGGAGATCGACAGGCGGATCGGTGCAGCGTCTGCAGTGATGCGGACTTTGTATCAATCCGTTGTGGTAAACAAGGAGCTAGACCGAAAGGCGAAGCTCTCGATTTAACGGTCGATCTACGTTCCTAACCTCACCTATGGTCACGAGCTGTGGGTCGTGACCGAAAGAACAAGATCCCGGATACAAGCGGCCGAAATGAGTTTCCTCCGCAGGGTATCCGGGCTCTCCCTTAGAGATAAGGTGAGAAGCTCGGTCATCCGGGTGGATCTCAGAGTAGAGCCGTTGAGCTTCACATCAAGAGGAGCCAGATGAGGTGGCTAGGGCATCTGATTCAGATGCCTCCCGGCCACCTCCCTGATGAGGTGTTCCGGGCACGTCCCACATGGAGGAGACCCCGGGGACGACCCAGGACACGCTGGAGAGACTACATCCTTCGGCTGGCCTGGGAACGCCTCGGGATCCCCCCGGAAGAGATGGATAAAGTGGCTGGGGAAAGGGAAGTCTGGGCGTCCCTGCTAAAGCTACAGCCCCCGCGACCCGACCTCGGATAAGCGGTAGAAGATGGATGGATGGATTCTGTATTGGTCTGTCATGGTGAAGAGGGAGGTGAGCTGAAACGCGAAGATCTCCATTTACAAGATCACTGATACAAGCGGACGAAATAAGTTTCCTGAGCAGGGTGTCCGGGCTCTCCCTTAGAAATAGGGTGAGAAGCTCGGTCATCCGGGGCAGGGCTCAGTGTCGACCCGCTGTTCCTCCGCATCGAGGGGAGCCAGATGAGGTGGCTTGGGTATCTGATTAGGATGCCCCGGGGACGACCCAGGTCACGCTGGATAGACTACGTCTCTCCGCCACCCAACCTCGGATAAGCGGATGAAAATGGATGGATGGATGGATGGATGAATCTTCGATCTCTGTTTATCGGGTTTGTAAATGAATTGGAGTTGGAAACGCTCATGATGCCCTTTTTCAAGCTATTCTAGTTGGTTCAAAACGCCTGGCAGATGATGGGGCTGATACCCCCTGCACATTTTTGAGGACTTGCACGTTAAAACAAGATTAAAACAAGGGCAGGCAAAATTCTCTTGGACCCTCCACATCCTGGCCACCACCTTTGCAAGCTCCTTCCCTGAGGTAGGCACTATCGAACAATGCACACTTAATCCAGCAGGCACTCCAACGGCTTCTTCTCTCTTTCCATTAACTTCTGAAACAGCTGATTTACAATCCATTATGACAACTCGGGATGGGAATCGAAAACCAAGAATCGCTGAGAACTTGTTCCAAAGTTAACGATTCCAGGGAATTGTTTGCTAAATGTTCTCATCAATGCTATTTTAAATAATGACATCATTGCACACATTATGCAGGTAACATGCAACGTGTGGACCAACTGACATTTGTAGAATTCTAGGCCTGCAAGCGGTATTAATAGGCTAAATAATTGACCATTCTAAGTCAGGGTGCCAATTTACCGATACACTAGTGCTGGGCGATACGGCCTAAATCTGATGTCCTATTTTTTTTCCCCTAATGTCGATATTCGATATGATTCGGTCTTTATTGTATTGAGGTTTATAGATGTATAAAACTGGACCAGACCAATTTCTTTTCCATTTTGAAGTACAAGGTTTATTTAACAATTATTAATAAAGCAAATAAATGAATTGTTTTTTGCTGCAGGTTTTTCAAAATATAATGATCTCAAAATTTGTAATGTGTCAAAATGAGAATTCAGTAATGGAAAATAAGAATCCCAGGGCTTAAACCCAAAATAAATGAAGTCAATTATTCGTTAAAATTCAATTTATGGGTGTCTACAGAGCTGCCAACCAATAGGAATTCACTTCCAGAACAATTTGTTTGAATT
This sequence comes from Phycodurus eques, assembly GCF_024500275.1. Taxonomy (NCBI): domain Eukaryota; kingdom Metazoa; phylum Chordata; class Actinopteri; order Syngnathiformes; family Syngnathidae; genus Phycodurus; species Phycodurus eques. Next base: position 1,785,419 of record NC_084532.1, on the reverse strand, counting down.
TCCATACCTTTTAAATTATGTCAAGAACGTTAACACGGGTCAGTCATTGCAGTATATTATCTAATAGGATAAAAATAATTACTAAATATTAATTGACTAAATACTGTTCAATTGGACAACATAATCATTGGTCTATAATCATAATTGTTAGTAAAATATGGCTACAATATTTGTTATTGTAATGTATTTATTGCATCAACCTTGTAATCGCGGACGCACTTGCAGTCAAATGTTTTCTGTTGCAAGTTTTTTTAACAATAGCATTGGTGGTAGGTTTTGAATGGAGCTGTACAACCAAGAATACAACCTTGCCCTTCTCTATAGCTTGGCTCATTGATAGGTGTTCATCACTTAACCTCAGGTGGCAGCAATGCACTCGCACAAATGCCCAGTCAAGAAGAAGAAGAAGAAGAAGGACAAACATGACATCAAATGAATACTAAAGCACTTTCTATCACATCAGTGATTGGCAGACTATCTTGTTATCTTCTTGCCCCGTTCATGGAGCGAACACAAAAGCACAAGTGCTTCAACTGCCACAATGATCGCTACGCTTCCGGTGCTTTGTTTTGTCGAGGATACAGGAGCATCACAGAGAGATGGGACTCTCTTTAGCGTGAAACATGCATCGCACTCGATAATGTGCTTCATCTTCAGGTGATTTTACACGGATATGCCTGTCTTCGTCGCAACATCTTTCATACAAGTTTTGCAGACTACTGTTGTTTCCAAATGATAGATGTTCTGTGCCCTTTTTGAGGACTATTTCTGGCTCTCGAGTTATGAGTAGACTTTACACCGATTTTATGGGCCTTTTCGGTATCGGCCGATAATTAGCATTTAATGCTGATCGGCTTTAATGTCATAGTTCGCCGATCCGATCAATGACGTCATTGATCGGCTCCGCAAAAGACATTTACTCCGCGTCGCCATTATGCACAGTATATTTGAATCGAAAAGCTAGTTTATTTTTTAGCCTTGTCGCATGTCTTTTGACGTAGACCTGTAAATAACTGACGGCCAATGAAGTTATTTATAAAAAATAAAAACGTCGGCGTTGTGGAACAGACAACACGCCTGAGACAGACAACACGTAATGCCCGAATCAGACTACAAGGCAAATTTGCTCTTTCACGCTTGCACTATGTCAGACTACTGCAATAAAAGCTTGTATTCCGATACCACCGCATCCCGTTTTTACAATCAGTGGGCTTTATCTCGTCAACTCAAATGCGACCGGATACACTCGTTACCGTGGCGACCACAACAAGAGTGGATCGCCCCGACTGTATTATTTGAGCAAAATGGGGGAAAACATGTGTTGGTGGTCACCGGTGCTCAGGACAGGAGAGGACGTTCGTTTAAGGCTTATGTTCAGTTACTTTTAATACAATACGGCTCGCAAGCAGGCAACAAAACGTTATGTAGCCTAGCGAGCTAGTGGTATCACGAACAGTTCTACGTAAGCATGCCTCCGGTCTGTCGACTTATGCTCTAAAGTTTCGGTGTGGGTGAAGTAATTTAATTAAAAATAAAGTAATTACAGTAAGTTAGCACCCATTATTTCTGTCATATTGTAATGTTGGTTTGACCTGACTGATTAGAATACACGATCTGACGAGAGCAGTGATTTCCAACCTTTATAGAGCCAAGGAACATATTTTACAATTGAAAAATCTCATGGCACACCAACAAACAAAAATGTCACAAAAAGTGGATACATTAAGTACTGTGTTTACTTCCTGCCATCTAATAGAAGACCATTAATTTGTTCTGTCAGTCACTATGTCTCACTGGCATAGGAGGAACAAAGATACATTATTTATCCATCCATCCATTTTCTGAACCGCTTCTCCTCACTCGGGTCGCGGGCATGCTTGAGCCTATTCCAGCTGTCATCGGGCAGGAGGCAGGGTACACCCTGAACTGGTTGCCAGCCAATCGCAGAGCACATAGAAACAAACAACCATTCGCACTCACAGTTATGCCTACGGGCAATTTAGAGTCTCCAATTTATGCATGTTTTTGGGATGTGGGAGGAAACCGGAGTGCCCGGAGAAAACCCACGCAGGCACGGGGAGAACATGCAAACTCCACACAGGCGGGGCCGGGGATGGAACCCGGGTCCTCAGAACTGTGAGGCTGACGGTCTAACCAGTCGTCCACCGTGCCGCCTACATTATTTATTGTAAATATAATTTTTTGAGCAATTAGGTCCACAAGTTTGTACAGTAAAGGAACAGGTAATTTAAATAGACATATTCCTGTATCGTGATCGGATCGGTGATCAGCATTTTTGGAGCCGATCACCGATTAGAGAGTTTAAAAAAAACGATCGTGTAAAGCTTCGTTATTAGTGTCTTTTCATCCATGTTGTCTCTGCACCACAAGAGCTGCTGCGCAACTTTGACGGGGCAATGAAAAATCAGAGTAGCAAAAGGTACATAAAACAAAATCGATAACCCAATTTTTCCATATTGAGCATCAATAAAATATCAAACAAATCAAGCTTCAAGATATATCACCCAGCACTACTATACTAAAAACGACACCACTAACTATTAAACCATGTCTGTACAAAATAAAGATGCATTTTAACACAGTCAAAACGTGATACAGTAATTTTAACTATAGCAATGCATTCAGGGAAACAGTGTATGCAAATATCCAGGTGCTACACTAGAATCCGCCCTGCCAGAAACTACGCCCGGAAGTTCACCTTGGCTTCTTAGGGGCAGTGTGGTGCAATGTATGCATGGAGCAATACGTTTACTATAAGCTTAAAAAAAAGTAGAAGATGAAAGTCGCAAGAGTACTTTAAGAAACTAGTTTTTCACAGATTCGGAAGAATATATGCCAGAGAGTATTGTTCTATTACCCGTCTCTGTGTGTTGCTACGCCATTGGTGTGTGAATATTCGTGATTTGAAGGCAAATCCCTCCTGGGATCTAACGGTAACTTTAGCTAGCCCATCAATAGGGTTTGCCATAGAGTGTTAGCATCAAGCTAAAACTATGTGTGTCTTGTATTTAAATATACAATGTCTGTAATTTGTTTTGTTGTGCATTTAATTGTATGGTAACCTCCAACTGGGATGTTAATAAACAGCTGAAAGCACACTCAAAAGAACATGTCACACGCCTGGTAATGTACCATATTGACAATAGACTTGATCATCATTTTCTCTTCTGGACAGGATTCGGCTCCTCTTATCTTCACCACAGGTACCTCCATTACTCGTACAGCCTGTAAAAAAAAAAAACAAGAAGGAACTAGATGTCAAATATTTGCAGAGGAAGACATAAGCAGGGGAATGCTTAAGGAATGGTCCAAAGTGTCTGAATGTTACTGTAGAGAAAATTGGAAGGAGGAAAGGGATGTTTTAAGCAAGATGCCTGAAGAGAAAGAAAATTCCAGCCTCAATGAATTGTTTCTAAAGCAACTTCAAATATCATATAATTAGACAAACAGACAATGCACAGCTCGGCCAAGGCTCAAACAACATCCATCCATCCATCCAACCTTACCCGCATATCCTCACTGGGGTCGTGGGGGTGGTGGCACCCATCTCACAGTTACCTAAAAAACCTAACTCATTCTCAACCAATGCCGTCCAAAGACCTCATTCAGAAACTAACTATTCCCTGTCAATGCCGTCTTAAAACGTCAATGGTGTTTTTTAACACGAATGGTTGGGGGAGGGACTTGTGCAGTTTGTGTGTGATCGGCAAGCCTCTGGATAACTGCAATGAGGAATGGCACCCTGTAGAGGGCAACAATGCCTTGAGGTGAATGTCTCTCCCTCAGATTGAACAAGAGGAAAAAGGAGGAGGAGGCGGGGAGGAGGAGACAATGAGAAGAGGCAAGCATAATGGCATAAAAGAGAGAAGACAAAATGAAAAAGCAGTCAATTGACAGAGAACACTTTTGAGACATAAAGACATTGAGAAAAACAGTCACTGAGCAATAAAGGGTTGCTAGTTATCTGGTAATGCCGGTACAATTTTATTTTAATTTTTTTGACAATTGTGCAAAAAGAAGCAGAAGCAGAGTTACGTCGGCCGCACCACAGCTCCAGCCGCTCCACTTCCTGACACAAGGCAGCTGGACAGCGTAAGGGGCAGCTGTGGGGAAGGATGCCTCCTGAAGTCCACAATCATCTGTACAGTCTTGAGCATGTTCAGCTCGAGGTGCTCCACTTCCTGTCGATATGCAGTCTCGTCACAGTCTTTGATGAGGCCGATGACAGTGGTGTCATCTGCAAACTTCAGGAGTTTGACAGCCGGTTGCGTTGCGGTGCAGTCGTTCGTGTAGAGAGAGAAGAGCACCGGCGAAAGGACACAACCTTGGGGCGCCCCGGTGCTGATGCTGCGTGTGGATGAGGTGGCCTTCCCCAGCCTCACCTGCTGTGTCCTGCCCGTCAGAAAGCTGTAAATCCACTGGCAGATGACAGTCGAGACGCTGAGTTGGAGAAGCTTGGAGGAAAGGAGTTCAGGGAGGTTGTTAAACGCAGAGCTGAAGTCCCATGTTGACTGCATCATCCGCAGACCTGTTTGCTTGGTTGGCAAACTGCAGGGGGTCCAGCGGGGGACGTGTGACGCTTTTGAGGTGGTCCAGCACGTGGCGTAGAAAGGACTTCATGACCACAGATGTCAGGGCGACAGGCCTGTAGACATTCTGATTGTAGGTTTCTTGGGGACTGGGATGATGGTGGAGCGTTTGAAACAGGATGGTACTTTGCACAGTTCCAGAGATCTATTGAAGATCTGTGTGAAGACTGGAGCAAGCTGGTCCGCACAGACTTTGAGGCAGGATGGGCACACATGGTCTGGGCCTGCCACTTTGTTAATCTTTTGTTGTTTGAAGATGCGTCTGACATCCTGTTCGTGGATGGTCAACCAGAAGTCAGAGGTGTGATTGTGGTCGGTGGTGCGGCTGGGTGGGTGTGGGGTGTGAAAGTGTCTTTTTCAAATCTACAGTCGAAGGTGTTCAAGTCGTTGGCTAGTCTACTATTGTTCTCAGCATGGGGGGATCGTCGCTTGTCATTGGTCAGCGATTGTAATGCATGCCAGACTGATTTAGAGTTGTTAGCGCTAAACTGTTTTTCCAACTTTGCTGCATAGTTTCTTTCTACAATGTTAATTTCTTTAGTCAGCTGGTTTCTAGTGCAATTATACAGAGCCCTGTCCCCGCTTTGATATGCGTCCTCTTTAGCTTGGCGAAGTTGCTTAAGTTTGGCAGTGAACCATGGCTTGTTATTGAATGTGCGAAATGACTGTTGGTGTACACACATCTTCACAGAAACTAATATAGGATGTGACAGTGTCCTTATATTCACCCAGGCTGCCAGCTGAATTTTCAAAGACACTCCAGTCTGTGCAGTCTCAACAGCTTTGAAGTTCTATCTTTGCTTCATTGGTCCACTTTTTCACTGTTTTTACTGTAGGGTTCGCGCATTTAAGTTCTTGTCTGTATGTTGGTATGAAGTGAATTAAGCAGTGATCAGACAAGCCCGGGGCTGCACGAGGTATGGTATGGTATGAGTTATTTAGCGTAGTATAGCAGAAGTCTAAAATATTATTTTCCCTGGTAGGACAGTCAATGTGCTGCTTGTATTTAGGGAGTTAGTGGTTGAGTTTAGCGTTGTTAAAGTCCCCGAGAATAATGAGGGGTGAGTCCGGGTGGTTTTTTTCAATTTCGTTTACTTGTTCGAGTGTTAGCAGTGCAGCGTTTGTGTTAGCTTGAGGCGGAATGTAAACACCGCTGAGTATGAATGATGTGAACTCACGAGGAGAGTAGAATGGCTTACAGTTCAAAAACAGCGACTCTAAATGTGGGCTGCAGTGTGTGCTGAGCTCCGTGACATCCGTACACCATTTTTCGTTGATATAGAAGCATATCCGCCGCCTTTTGTTTTGAAGCATGACGGCGCCATCGGGGACAGCCTCAGAAAGCCAAGTCTCCGTAAAGCACAGGGCGGCGGAACGTCCGAAGTCTTTACTGGTCTTTATCAGAAGATGATGCTTGTCCATTTTGTTGGGTAGGGAGTGTAGATTCCCAAGGTGGATAGACTTCGAATTCCACTGTAAAATGCTGCCAATTTTGTCTTGAAATTGTTTTCACATCTCCGTCGGGAAACTTCTCCATTGTTCGTGCACTCACTGTCGTGGTCTCGTCATTCTGCACAAATTGCATATCTGTTGTTGACCAATACTGTCCACTCATGTGCTTGACAACTACGTACCTGCACCATTTGCACGATTGTCAATGGACCAGATTATCGCTCCATTAGTCATTTTGAACTGCTCTAAAGTGCTAGATGACTGAATCATTTCCACAATTATCATTGTATCGCCATTACCAAGTTACCAGTAACCTTTCATTGCTCAGCGACTCTCTGTTGTGTGTTTTTGTTTTCAAGTCTCAAAAGTATCCATCCGTCTATTTTCTTAGGCTTATCCGAGGTCAGGTCACGGGGGCAGTAGCTTTAGCAGGGAAGCGCAGACTTCCCTCTCCCCACCCACTTCTTCCAGTTCTTCCAGGGGATCCCGATGTGTTCCCAAGCCAGTCATTGTCTCCTGGGTCGTTCCCGGGGTCTCCTCCAGGAGGTACATGCCCAGAACATCTGACCAGCGAGGCGTCCAGGAGGCAACTTAATCAGATGCGTGAGCCACCCCATCTGGCTACTCTCAATGCAGAGGAGCGGTGGTTCTCCTCCGAGCCCCTCTCAGATGACCGAGCTTCTCACCCTCGCTCTAAGGGAGAGCCCGGACACCTTGCGGAGAAAACTCATTTCGGTCGTCTGTATCCGGGATCTTGTTCTTTCAGTGAGGGTAGGAACGTAGACCGACCGGTAAATTGAGAGCTTCGCCTTACAGCTTAGCTCTTTGTTGACTAAAACGGACCGATACAAAGTTGACATCACTGCAAACGCTGCACCGATCCCCCTGTCGATCTCCAGTTCCATTCTTCCCTCTCTCATGAACAAGACCCCAAGATACTTGAACTCCTCCACTCGGGGCAAAATCTCATCCCCGACATAGAGAGGACACTCTACCCTTTTCCGACTGAGGAACATGTTCTCAGATTTCAACGTGCTGATTTTCATCCCAACTGCTTCACACACGGCTTCATTAAGGCATGATCTCCAACTGTCACTGGAGCAAACAGAACCACATCCTCTGCACAAATCAGAGATGCAATACTGAGGCCACGAAACCGAACACCCTCTACACCTCGGCTGCGCCAAAATAAATTCTGTCCTTTAAAGTTATGAACAGAATCGGTGACAAACGGCAGCCTGGGCGGAGTCCAACCCGCACCGAAAACGAACCAGACTTACTGCCAGCAATGCAGACCAAATGCTGACACTGGTCATACAGGGACCAAAACAGCCCGTATCAGGGGGTTCGGTACCACCTACTCACGAAGCACCCCCCCGAGGAACACGGTCGAACGCCTACTCCAAGTCCACAAAACACGTGGACTAGTTGGGGAAAGTCCCATACACCCTCGAGGGCCCTGCTGAGGGTGTAGAGCTGGTCCACAGTTCCACGGCATAGACGAAAACCACACTGCTCCTCTTGAATCTGAGATTAGACTCAGACAGACGCTCCACTCCAGCACCCCTGAATAGACCTTACCAGGGAGGCTGGGTGGTGTGAGCCCCTGTAGTTGGAACAGATCCTTCAGTGCCCCTTCTTAAAAAGGAGTATCACCACCCCTGTCTGCAAATCCAGAGGCACTGTCCCCGATGTCAATGCGATATTGCAGAGGTATGTCAACCAGGACAGGCCCACAACATCCAGAGGGTTAAGGAATTCCGTGCGAATCTCATCCACCAATGTGGCCTTGCCACCTCGGTGACTTCAGCCCAAGAAATAGGAGAGCCCACCTCAAAGACTCCAAACTCTGCTTCCTCACGGGATGGCGTTTGAAGTATTCTCCTTTGACAAGCACCGAAAACCTTGCAGGCACAGCTCCGGTCGGCCGACTCAGCAATGGAGGCGCGGAACATGGTCCACTTTGACTCAATGTCCCCCGCCTCCACCGGAACATGGGTGAAGTTATGCCGGAGATGGACCGGCATCTTACCCCACCAACCAGCCAACACAACACCAGGTGGTGATCAGTTGACAGCTCTGCCCTTCTATTCACCAAAGTGTCCAAGACACGCGGCCACAAGTCCGATGACATGTCCACAAAATCGCTCATCGAACTGCGACCTAGGGTGTCCTGGTGCCAAGTGTACATGTGGACACCCTTATGCTTGAACATGGTGTTCGTTATGGAGAATGGGGGATTTCCGGCCATGCCATGGGTCTAGTCCCTAAGATTGTAATTCATTTCCGTGGGATTTCCAGCTGGGGATTTCCGGCCCGATTTTTGTCTTATGATGATACCGTTTCCGGTATGATTTCTAGCGGCAGGACTTCCAGCCATGCAATTTCTGGTTTCCGGTGGGGGAGTTCCGGTTGGGTGGGTTTCTGCTGGAGGATTTTAGTCTGGATTTCCGCACTCCTGATAACGTCAACATTTCCGACATAAGCTAATAAATCATCACCAGTCAAATTTTGTCATAAAGTGTGTTCTATTACTCTCTCATATGTACACGTGGCACCAAGACACCATAGGCCGTAGTTTGATGATCAACTTTGTTCATGTCATCGAACTTGCGGCCACATGTCTTGGACAAGTGGGTGTAGAGAGGGGCTGAGTTATCAACTAATAACCACCTGGTGGTGTGTTGGCTCAGATGATGGGGAAGATGACAGTCCAACCTGGCAGACCCAAACATATTGTGATGGTCTGCTGGGACCATCTGACAAGGTCAGGTTCCTTCTGACCTTGTCAGAAGGAACTTCAACTCCCACCTCAAAAAGAACTTCTCCCCTATCCCGATGGAGGCGGATGACATTGATTCCAAGTGGACCATGTTTCGTGCCTCTATAGTTGAGGCGGCCGACCGGAGCTGGGGCCATAAGATAGTCGTTGCCTGTCGGGGTAGTAATCCCCAAACCAATTGTTGGACACCAGCGGTCAGGGACGCCCTTAAACTGAAGGAGTCCTATTGGGCCTTTTTGGCCTGTGGGGCTCCGAAGGCAGCTGATGGCTGGCCAAGCTGAATACTTCAGCACCTTTAAATCTGAGGCCACGGTCCTCTGTCGGAAAAGAGTCAGTGTGTTACTACAGTGTTTGTGTGTGATTATCTGAAGGTAAAGCCCTCCCGTGATCGAATGATCATGTTAGCTAGCCCGTCAGGATTTCCTACATATACATTTATTTATATCAACAAACGGGAGGACCTGACATGGGGAACACACACTGAAGAGCTTGTGAAGAAGGCCCAAAAGAGACTCCACTACCTGAGGGTTCTCAGGAAGAACAACAACGATGAGAAACTGGTGGTGTCCTTCCAGCGCTGCACAGTGGAGAGAATCCTGGCCTAGTGTCTCTGTGTTTGGTTCACCGGCTACACAGTAGGACAAAGGAAAGAGCTTCACAGGGTCATACAGGTCGCCCAGCACATAGTCTGCTGCCATCTCCCTTCATAGTTCCCATTGCCTTGGGAATATTAAGAGGATTCTCCAGGATCCATCACACACAAACTGTTTGAGGGCAGGCGTTTCAGGACCATAAAGACGAAAACAGATCAAGAAACAGTTTCTATCCTTCTGCCATTACCATGCTAAATGCTGCCGAGTTGGGACCGTTGCAAAATGTTGTGTGATTTTTACTTTTTTTAGTATATGGATCACTTCAATTTCATTCTACGATGTTTCATTGCTACAATGACAAAGAAATTCAGATTCTGATTCTTCTTTTGGTGGGCCACAAAATTCCATTTTGGCCGCCGCAAATAGATGTTGGCTTTTGCTGTGCGGAAATTGTGCTGCGCTGTGCTCCTTTTCGTGTGTCTGCTAATGATCCATACCACCGATTTCCTTTCTGACCTGATACTGAAAATACAGTCCCTCAAATGACTTAAGTATCAAAAGTATCAATATTTAATTTTGAGAATCGATCTGATGGTATCAGCGGCATCAACATTTCAGACAGTATCGATCCTGCCATACGCCAGTGACGCTGCTCCACCCGTGTGTGTATTTTCGCTTGGGAACCCCACTCCATTTTGGGCAAAACCTACATACAGTCTTCAGGACCTTTTGAGATTAGGATTTGTCGGGTGGGCGGCCAGGCCACACACATAAGCAATTGTACAAAAAGGTTGTAATTGGCATATGTGGCTGGGTTAATGTGATTGAGCTTAGCCCCAGTTTCAATTCCTGGTTCAACCACCAGAGGTCGACAAACCAAATTAGATCGTAAGGAAAGAGTCGCCAGGTCAAGCATAAGTCTTCTTACGTATATCAATACTATTAAAACCCCTTGTCATAAGTAAACAAACACATACTGAGGTCAACTGCTTATATAATCAATTGCTTGATTTTATATCCTTGAGATAATTTTGATGATTCTCTGTGATGTTATAATTTAGATGTTCTTTTGGAAATCAGTGATAAAAAGTACATCAAGCCTAATAAGGCTGTTATATATTATTTTGATTTTTGTATTACTAATGTACAATGCGTTGGAACAGCTTTTATGCAAAGATTATAACCTGTGCAAGGTTGTCTCTCTCAGGCAATGGAGCACACGAATGCTCTACGAAGTAAGCACGGACCTGTTGAAATGCATGAGAGAATTGTATTCACATGAATGTATACATATTAACTGATAAACATGTATTGCAGAATGCTTAAAGAGATTAATGAGAAGTGATGAAGTGTATTGATTGTGTTCAAGACATATGAAAAATGCTTGTCATTGAATGGATGTATTATGTGTGTAGTCAATAGTATTTACTGTGAACCTATTTTGGGTGAGCAAAAAGGGGAAATGGGTACTTTCCACTAGGATCATGTCAGGACACTGGATGAGTAATGGAGAGATAGATGCTTTCCACTTAGGTCAAGTCAGGACACTGAATGAGTAAGGGAAAAATAGGTACTTTCCACTCAAGTCAAAAAGTTAGGACGCTGGAGGCGGGAGCAGAGGTTATAAAAATCCCTCACACGGACAAACGGGGCTCCTGACTCTCTCGTGATAGGGAGACACACGTTCTTTTTTCCCCTCGCAATGCTCAGGGACAAGCTGGCAGGAGGACTTCATTTTTGAATCTCCTTCTCATTTAATTGGGTAAGACAAAAAAGTGTATTATAATAAGGTAACTAATAGAACCTCTATTGACATTGCGCGGAATGAGGGAAAAATGGCTAGTCAGCTGTTCAGGTGTTCTGATGTCCAAATTATCTTATTATTAATTGGCGTTACGGCTCCGTAGGACTTGATCACTCCTTAAAAGCTCACTCAAAAAGGTAAATACTTATTTTGTGATTTATTACTTTTGAACAACTTCTATTTCTTTCCATTTTTATTGTTCTTATTATTGTTCATTATATATCGCAAACCCATACTGTCATATTATCAATCTAACCTTGTGTAATCACTGAAATAAATACCTTGCTTTAATTCTATTCTATCTTTGTCATTCTTATAAATGAGAATTAATCTCGACCTTAACACTCAACCTCTTATAAAGTGATTGAACTTCGACGAGACCCCTACCACCGGGTCCTATGACTATTTCTAAAAAAGAGTAACTCATCCAAAATCGCCTTCGGCTCGATACCAACACCAATCCGTACGGTCCTGACAAGGACTGTTAAATTTACTAGGTCTTTAACAAATGCCAACGATTTATAAGGGATGGAGCTGCCGTAAAAACGGAGTACTCATTTTAATTATCCTTTCACTCGGTGCGGTTACTCATCAAGGGGTGATTAGTGAGGGCAGACCGGATTGGCTCCGTAAAACTAAAGGCAGTGAGCACACCTAGGCGAATTCATCTCGACACCGGCTTAACAGCTCCTCGTCCCCTCGCGCTCACGCCGTTGGTGCCGGCCGGGGGAGGAAATAAGGGGGGAGCTCGACCCTTTAAACGGAGAGCCGGTCAGGACATTTCTCCCGATTAGTCCTGCGGGTAAGCGAAATCTGATATGTGGCGCCCAACGTGGGCCCAACAAGAAAGTGCCGGGTCTCAACACCTTGAGTGAAGAAGACTCATCAGATGTAGATCTGGACACGATTGTTATTCCCCAAATGGAAGAGTACCATGAGGAACAAAGCAGAAAGGCAAGGTTGACATGGCAGATGACTCCTCTGATCAGAACAGAATCTTTGCCACCTTTGCCGAAGGAAACCAAGAAATGTAGAGCTGGAAATGGGGTGACTATATGCCACCATGTAGGGAGCCCTTGGGACATTTGCGGAGATGCCCTGGTGATATTCACAAGTAAGAGACTGAGACCCTATAGCAAAACATTTTGGACCGAGTTAGACCTTACAGCAGGAGAAGAATACATAACAGAGAAAGAACTAGAATTACAAAAAAGAGGATCGGACTCGAAAGCAGTTGTGATAACCAGTGGGGGAGATTCATCCTACTACATGATAGTACATGTCCCGGGGGAGAAGTGGACGACAGAAATAGACCTAACACAGTATGTGGAAGAAATGACCGAAGCGCTGGAAAGAGGCATTGACAGAGCTTTGGAAAGCGGAGCCGCTCGAATCGTAATAGATGTGAACGGAATAAAGTCGGAAAAAATGTCATGGAAGCTGGCGGAAACAGCAGCAGTCGGGGCTTGTAAACTGAGAGCATTGACCCCAGTAACGTTATCCACCGGAGCTGAATTGGTGGTAGTAATATCACCAAGACAGAGAGGAGAAAGGGTAAATGTGGCAAAAGAAGAGCTGTTAACTCAGATGTTACAAATATCTAGAACTGAGCTACAACTTCAACAGAACCCCGGAGCTAAGCCCAAAACACCGCCTCAGCCAGCTCCACCGACAGAGAGCTACCCCATACCGCCGCCGAGAAGGAGGGGGGAGGAAGTAGAACAAGACCCAGAAATACAAGGACCAGAAGAGGACGAAGAACTGACAGGACTAAATGAGCTGAAAAATGGAGGAAGGGAACCTGGAAGAGGAGTAGTGACCTTTAGTCCAGCTACCTCCACTCCCAGATCGGTAAGCGATTCCTATCGAGCATTGCCTCCACCGACGCCCTTATTCGTACCCAGGGAAAACCCGAAGAGATCACCTAACGAAGCAAGAGAACCATTCGGACAACCGTTGGCACCCGAAGGAAGGAGTGGAAACGAGGGGGACCAAGAGGAGGAAGAATGGGTGTGTGTACCTCTCAGAGTCGAACCTGAAGCCGAAGGAAGGGAAGAGGATTTGGAATCACTGACTTCAGAAGCAGCTCCTAAGGATCCTGAGGACCGGCCTCCCAAAGTTGTTACCAGACCAACACATAAAGGAAAGAAAAACCCCCAACCGATATTTAATATGTACAAAGCCTCAGAGAAACTCGCCAGAGATTTACAATTGGGATTTGTCCAGACTCAGGATGGAAGAAAAACTTTCGTACCAGAGGCGGGGCAAAAAGAATATCTATACCCATTTGTCTGGCTAGAGAGAATGGATGAAAACATGACTTTAAAGGTAAAAATCACATATGGCGAAGCAGCAAATATTCTGCAAACCCCAACGTATCATACGTTGGTGGGACATATGGAATTCACAAAGAATTTCAGAGAAGGCTTCGTGACAATAATGTATGATATGCTACTCAGAAAACTTAAACAAGCGGTATATCAAAGAGCGCAAACTGAATTAAGAGCTGAAGAGGACTTGGAGGAAGACGCGGGGGCAATAACGGCCCCTGTTCACCCTGCACATCAGCCCTCCCAATACATAATACCGCTGGGAATGACAACGGTTGGAACCAACTCCATGTATCAACCAAACAGCACGGAAAGAGATATGCAAGAATTTAGGGCTTTGAAGGAATTGGTCCGGCCAAAGACTCAGAAAGAAACAGCCAAAGACTATTTAATAAGATGTGGCCAATGGTCAGAGAAGCTCCGGGAGGAGAAATAGCTAAGAAGATATGGCCACAATATATTATTGCCAATCCCATAGGACCCAATGAAACATCACAACAAGTCTATGAGAGATGGGTGGATGGTGAAGATGAAGACGAAGAAGCTCACATAGTAAGAGCTAGGGAACAACTCAAACAAGGGGTCACATTATTAAATGTATGGCATAAAACAAAACAGGTCATAGCTCCAAGCAGATATGTTAAAGCGCTACGAATGATTGTGAAAGAAATGGGAAATGAAGCGACTTTCGTGAAAATGGCACCGGATAGCACGGCCCAAAAAAATTTAAGCGTCCATTAAGCAGTGGGATCGACTGACTAAATTCTACGGCGAAAAGAGGAAAGCGGCACCAACTGATTACCGCTCGCGCGGGAATAACCAGCAGTCAAACCAGAGAGCGACGCAGTCTTCCCAAAGAACAAACGAAAGTCAGAAACCAGTTTCCCAGGCAGGACAACAACAAACAGAGAAAAAGAAAGAATTTGGAGCGTATATACCAAAAGAAGAATTCCTTAAAATGACACCAGAAGAAAGGAAGGCCCATCTTGAGGCTCGCAAAGCTGCCGCCTCAGGGGGGCCCAAAAAGTGATGGAAACCGAGCCGCGGGTCATCCTCGAAGGAGTCTATCGGACAGGGGATGAGCTCTATGCAAAGCTGGAAGGAGTACCCTATCTGGTGGACACCGGGGCCGAGGTGTCAATGACCCGTAAAACCTTGAGAAAAATTGGACACCTAAGAGTGAAAGTAGCTGATGGTTCTATTACCGAAATGCCAGTTGGAATTTGGAAAGGAATTGTGTGGATCATGGGACCATACAACCTATTAACACTGCGGGATTTAGAAGGGCTGAATAGGGCTAGGAAAAAATGCTAATGGAAAAGAATGGAGTGAAAGATTAGTAGAATTAGTTAAGGACTTGAATGGGAGGAGCAGGACTGGGAGGCCATCCCCCTCAGAGGAAGTGAATCAACGCCCCTTTGTCGCCCTCGACATTGGCAGAGTGAAGGAAGAGACAAGTCCCCAGAAAGAGAAATGCCCATTACAAGAGGGACAGCGAGTATGGGTCAAGTCACATTGTGCATCTGACGAGCAAGCAGTGAAGACCAAATATGAAAATCCTGACATCGTAGAAGAAGTATTGGACAGAAACACAGTGCGCCTCAAGGAGAGAGGGATCCAAGGGGTAGAGCAGCTTAAACCAATACCAGTCGATTCAGCTAGAAGCCGAAATAGAAGAAAAATATGAGTACTGAAATGGAAGAAGGAGTTCCGCCTTTTGTCAAGTTAGCCATGATGAAAGGTGTTGTGGTCACACGGAGGACTACGAGTGGAATAATGGCTGGAAGAGCATTGAAACTTTTAGATAATGCTAAAAAAGGATATCTATACGAAGGAATAGAGAGTTTGTGTTGGCGCCAGGTGAATCAAGACTGCGTGGCCTGCGGAAGAACCGAATCACGGGCGGACAGGAGACATGAGATGAATCGGAATTGGACCGCAGGATCCCCGACCTTGGAGGAATTGGGACCAGCAAAGGTACTTGACGCTTACATTTGTGAGAGATGTAGAGTAAGAGATTTGCCGAGGCTAAAATTCTATGCTCAATGGGATTGGAACCCGCAAGAAAGTGAGGAACAGAAAAACTGTGAATGTTGGTGGAATGGAGCAATACTACTACATTGCGACCATTGCTGGAGGAGAATCCAGACAGGAGCATTGATATTAGCTGGTAAAGCAGAGGGATGGCAAGTAACCAAAGCGGAGACACCAATAAGCTGGTTACCTCCCATCTTAATGTCCCCAACAAAAAAGGGGATACATAACAGGAAACTAGATATGGGACTATCGAATCTACTTAAAATGAATTGGCCAGAGTGGGCAGAAGACGAACGCCCGGCCAAAGTAGTAGAACACTCTGTACCAGTAGCAACTAAGGTACAATTGGATCCTCAGTACACCTCAAGGAGTGGAACGTCCTGGGAAGTGATAATAGGTAATATTTTAGCTAATGAACATATCCCAATAATCTCCTTGCCCAACATTTCACACGACCGGGAAAGGGGAGGAAACGGCTTGTATACCCATCTTACGCTATTGGATGTAGCTACCAAAAAATTAGAGTATAAAGAAAAGGTGGCCACACTCCAGATGAGTCCCGCGACACCGCACCTGGAGGATCCAGGCCAAACAGCAGTGAAATGCTGGGTGGAAGTCAGAGTTAGGGTAGCCATGGTACCCTATGAAGGAATGTACTCCATAGGAATGGAGTTGTCAGTAGGAACAAATGTCAGAGGAATGGAAAGAGATTTAAGAGGGAACCCTATGAGGGTATTAAGTGAATTAAGCGGAAGGACAGAATTGTTAACGCTGGCAGAAGAGGCAACAGCGAAATTAAGAAATTGGCAAGAGCCAATAGAGGCTCCCTCAGACGATTCAGAAGACAGCGACGAGGAGATTAATAGTTTAAAAGAAAACCTTGGGGAAAAGAAGACAAGGTGCCCCCACCCTGGTTGTAAGGAGGAAGGGCATATACTGCCAGATAGGGCCAGACATCAGTCGCTAAGAGGATGCCCAAGGTATAATGAAAAATGGCCCAAGAAATACCACAGTCCGAGATGGAGGAAAATAGCGCAAGTAATGGAAGCAAGGAAGAGCGCTTCGAAAGAAGACGAGGATTGGACGCCAGAAATGACCAAAAAGAATAAACGACGGAAACCAAACGCGAGGAAATCCTCCCCAAAAAAGGAGGAGGCACAGGAGGCAGAGGAAGACAGCCTAAAATCAACGAATGAGGTTAGTGAAGAAAAATCTAAGAGAAAGCTCTTTCATCTGTGGAAAAGGCCAAGCGACGAGTTAGATTCCTCGTCAAAGGAAAATAAAATAAAACTAAAAGAAGAAAATTAAGTGCGTGACTCGGGAGATCGTGTAATTAGATTGGAAAGGCAAAAGGTTATATAAAGAATGTAATTGGGGGAAAGTTGTTGACAAATTGCAGGAATTATACGATAAAGAAGGAATAATTGGGTTGAAGACAATTGAATTATAAAAGCTACCCCTTAAAAGGGGAGGGGCCTATGTGGAGGTGGATATGTATAATAGGATCGACGCTACTTGACTGGTGGCAAATCCCTAAAGAGGCACAGTCCCACACAGCAAAAAGAAGAAAGAAAGGAATGGATCAACTGAATGCCCTAAGAGCTCGCACGACTGACTTAGAGGAACAAGCGTCAAACCTAGCAGAGGCGTTAAGACTCACGCTAACCGCACTACAAATAGTACAAAAAGGACAAGAGGAGATAACAGCTCTCGTGCTACAACATCGAACCGCATTTATAGAACAGAAACCCTTTCTCACCACTTTGGAAGAATTTACAGAGAAAACAACTGAAAGGATGAGTACTCTAGCAGCCGAGACAACTGACCTGGCCCACAGGATGGACGAAGTAGAAAGACAACTGGATCATTGAAAGGGATATTCGCCCGATTTCACGAACCTAACAGACATTCAAATCATAAAAGATAGAGCCAGATACCCCAACCAAGGAAGCAGAAAAAGGTAAAAAATAATGTTTTGCTGGAACATATAAATATAAATGAAGTGGATTAATATCTTTATGTTGCAAGTCCTGTTCCAGCCATGTCTTCAGGTCATGTTAACCACCACTGCGGAGCAGACCTTTTATAAGGCCGAGTCGGGAGGAAGTGTGATAATGGGCTGTAGATTCTTCCCCTTGTCTCAGCATCCCTACGAGGACTTGACGGTGTCTTGGCACTGGACCTCGCAGGCTCGGTCTCGAGAAGTGTACCAGATGGAAAAAGGACAGGAGTTGAACTCCTCCCAGCATTCGGACTTCCGAGGTCGCACCAGGCTGCTCATCAAACAGATTGAAGATGGCTGGGCGAAGTTGCAGGTAACCAGGCTTCGTATTAATGACAAGGGAACCTACCAATGTAGGAACAACGAATGGAGCTGACTATAAGGATATTAAGTTATCAGTGACTGCACCGTTCAAAAAAGTGACCAAAGACATTGTTAAATCAGGAAAAGAGGGTGAGCTTGTGCTGACCTGTCAGTCTGAAGGCTACCCTAAATCTAAGGTCACCTGGGAAGACAATCACCGGCAAGAACTCAACGCCAGCACCACCGTTGTGGTGACGGAAGACGGCCTCTTCAGAGTCACCACTCAGATACGGGTGGCATCATCGCAGAAAAATAACTACACGTGTAGCTTTAACAGTAGCGGCTCTTCTAGGTCTTTTTTCATTCCAGAAGATACACAACAACAGAAAGAGAATCAACGCAAGGTAGCTGTATTTATTGCAGCAGTAGGCGCAATTATTAGACTTGCACTAATTGGCTTATCGATAGTGCTAATTCACCTACACAAAAAAGGCTTTGGAAAGAACATTGAGCCCGACTGGGCTTCAAGGACAAGACGAATATTCAAGTTACCAGAGTCAACCTCGAACTCGAGGGCGGAGCAAGTGTAAAAAGGAAGTGAGATTGGACCAATTTAAAAGGAAGGACTGTTAGGAGAGAGCAACAGTCACACCCAAGAGCAAGCATGACCGAACCCAAAGCTGATGAAAAAATTGAATGCGACAAACTGGCTAATCAAGGAGACAAGGAACCAGGAAGGATGGAAGAGGGAAACCTTTACACTCCTAACCCGCATTATGATACGCCTAAACCGCATTATGATACGCCTAACCCGCATTATGATACTCCTAAACCGCATTATGATACTCCCCAGCCAGGAACTGTGAAGGACCCCTTGTTACAACATCAAGAGGTAAGACAACCGGTTCATACTTATCGCAACTTGGGACAGGAGGTAGAACAAAAAGAAAATACATACGAGACACCGACCGTAAAAGAATCGGAAGAAACCAGGTATGAACAACCCACCCGAGATGAAGAATGGGATACATTCAGGCAAGAGGAACTAACTCGTTATAGCACACCACGAACATTTTGGCTCAGATATAGGAAGAAAATGAAAAGTATCGGGATCTTGGCAGGCGGCTGTATCATCATGTATGTCCTATTGATGTTAATGACGAACCTTAACACTAGGTATGAACTCAAGCAGAACAACCTTTTGGATTTGACTACTATCCGACACGGAACAACAAAAATAATTAATCAAACATGTTGGAAAGTTCGCCAAGTACCATCGGTGGAATATAGGAAACAGGATAATAGATCCGATTCAGGCGCAGGACAAGACATAATTGATAACTGTAACAGATCTCCCAGGAATGGTTCAGGACCCTTGGAGATACGGAGAGGAGGAACGGACCTAAGCGCATGGCTGAGGAACTGCACCGAATACCCAGCGTTGACCAAGAAGGTGTGTACCACGCATATAGTTCTACAGGCTCAATGGACTAATGAAATCTCAATTATCACGTTAACCGTGCTGTGCTTAGAACAGAGTGAGGAAAGGGAGGTTAGGAAAAATTGGCTCCAAATAGGTCACGCGGAACCAATGTGGTATACCAACGAACAGTGTGCAGGTCTGCCCGACGGCTCAGGAGGATACTGGATACCAAAGGCGGCCAACAAGGACATCGTTTCCATGGCGGCACCCCTTAATCATACTTGCACCACGGTGCGCCCAAGCTGGGAACCATGCTGGAGCTGTTTGACTTTCACCTGTGCAAACCAACCATCGATGGTAAACGACAGTCAAGTATCCTCAACCACTGAACCAACAAAGGTAACACCGAAGCCTGGTAGAAATAGTTTGGAAAGAAGAGTAATGGAAAAGCCTCCGAGGAAGCGACGCTCCACGGAAGATAGAGTTGAAGAATGTCAGCAGAAGTTGATGCAAGAAAAGCCCCCTCTACACCCCCGTCTATGGAATACTGGTAAGAAAACCAACAGTTCCTACCATTTCCATGTATTAACCTACAGGGGAATGTATCTCCAGGAAGATAATTTTGCACCGGAATTTGTAAGCCTGATTATCGGGTCTGTGGGTAATCTACAATACCAAGGAATTGAAGTATACTACGAACCCTGGCTGAATAACTCCTTAACATGGGTAAGACCAGTGCGTGCGTCCAGATGGATTGCTGAGAGGAAGAAATCATCATATAAGTTAGTACCGCGGATGACGCGATGGTATTATCAACGACTTCCTACCCCAACGGATTTACTCTCAGTGCCCGACGGTGATTTCCACAAACTGGATCAATGTGTAGCTCTGAGGGTAGTTGAGCAACTTCATGGAAAAGAATGGACAAAGGGCACCTCACCTAGATGTCCTTTGGAAGAAGAAATAGGAGCACTTTCTACCAAGTGGACTTATAATTGTACAAGCCTGAAAAAGAATGACACGGTCAAAGGGATTTTGCAAGCATGGAAAGAATACCACACGAGAGACGAAACTAAGACTTGGTGGGGTTTTAACCAGAAAGAGTTACAACAGTTCGTGATTCCGTGCTTAAACAAGACGCAAAATTATTGGGTTAAGTATCAGTATTTGGCAACAGTATACTCTAAGGAACAAGATCTGTGGCCTAATTATTCGAGACTAAGAGGTGGAGGAGTTGATCTTTATGCTAACCCTAGACCCTGGGTAATGACTTGTAATAAACTAAAAAATAATTGTACTATACAATTAGCAAGACAACCGTGTGACGGTGTACCAAGATTTAAGGAACACTGTAGGGATAAATATCCAGATAAAGATTACGCTACTATAGAGGGAGCGGTATGGATTAAGAATAGTCAGAATCAGTGGATACGACATGAGGCAAAAAACAGACAATATTGTACACAATGGCAGGAAGATTACGGTCTACTAAAAACAATTAACCAAGGCAACGCCCAAGGCTATATTCCATACAAACCTGACCCTGAAATACAGATTCTCGAGGGGCATGCGTTCCGAAAGAGCTTATGTGAAGGGAAGGAAATAACAGGTTTCGAATGGGTAGGCTTTAATAGAATTTATAACAACGGGACGTGTTACGAACCCTATGAACACTGGTTGTCATGCGGCCGTGGCGATAAACAACATGATTGTACATGGTATGAAAGAGTAGGAAAGGTTCTGGGGGAAAATATCAAAGAAGTCGGCATAGCCCTAGTCACAACTGCGGTAGAGATTGTGAGGGAAAGCATAGATATAGGTTCTTGGCTATTTGACCTGGCCAAAGACATAGGATGGTGGCTGCTATTGGGACTTGCAATAATTACGGTGGCTGCAATAACTGTAGCAATCATCAAAAGAGGACAACAAGCCAAACCCATGCCTGGGCAGTACAGAAAGAGGGGGACGCTTCCAAAAAGAAACGTCGTTGAAGAGGTCTACATGCAGCTGCGCAAGAAGGGGGCGGAGCCAAAGCGGAAGTGTCTGATGGCCAAGGATGAAGAAACCAAGGAGGGGGTGGAGCCTGTGTGTGTATAAAAGCTGGCACACGGCGCCGTCCTCCTCAGTTCCAACTTCGTGGTGGAAGAGTGAGCATCGAGCCATAGCGTGTTCTTCATCCAGCAATGACACTTATGATAGACCAGGCGCTTTGCAGAATGTGAGTAATGAACTGCAATATAGGATGATTTTAGTAACATGGATGATCTATTGCTGTACTGGACAATGGCATTTTAATCAAGTGACTCGAATCATCATTTGTGCCATAGCCATAGTTAAAGTTTTAGTTTTAAGATTTGTGTATTGTACCTATACCTTAGGACTCGGCATGTTCGTTGTGTATATGCATGGCCGAATAATAATAGATTATAAAACACACAAAGGCGTAATAGAGACATTTTTGTTAACAGGCTGGATAGTCTTGGACGTAACATCAATGAAAGCCTTTGAGATCATATACGGAGCGGTGGTGTTGGAGGGTATGCTGGCAATAGCCCTGGCCTTATATGTGATGAACCTAGTCATTAGCCTTCAGAAGAATAAAAGTAAGAAGATATGGATTTGGCGATTGGTTAAATTAATAATATGGGGAACCATTTGGGGTATCATTTCCATTCTTCTTTGGATGCGGTTAATTGATCAATTAGTTCTGATTACCTGGTTCTTCACATACTCAGCCTTCTTTACCCTCCCACCTCGAAACTCTGCTGCTCGGCCAGTGACATCCCCCTCACTGCGTCGCAGTTTGAGTATACGCTCGCTCAGTAGAGATCACACAATAACACGACCTCCGGGTCAGGTGATTTTTGTAAGGGACCAGGATGATGCCTAGGATCCCCTTCAAGTGATGAACTGTGTTGACTATGTGTATGTTTACAGAAAGTAATTACCCCGCGGTGTGTCCTTTGTGGGAATGACTCCCTTCGATCCGCGTGGGTCGTGGGCAGTTCCTTCCTGGGACACTGCTGCTTCCCTTCACCGCTTAGTTCAAAGAGGGAAGTCTGGATTGTACCTGATGGAATCTACCTAAAAAAGGACGGCCGTCCTCTAACCGAGGACGGCCGTTATCTGGGCAGAGTCTATCCATTGCTTCGTATGGCTTGGCGCCTAGCTAGCGGGGGCTACCGTTTCACATATCATATGAAGGGTGGCTCCTGCATAGCAGTTAGCCCCGAGACACGACCACCACCGGACCAGGGTTTGGCCACCACCACTGCCGCCGACCATCGTTCGGACCGGGTGTCTAGGCCTGAGGCCCCCGAGCCCAGTGCCGCCCGACGAGCGCCAGCGGTCGGCAGCATTACACCAACTGCACGTCCACCGTCTCCGGGGGAGGTCATAAATGTGGATAAGGAGGAGGAGGAAAGTGTATATGACAGCTGGACTCCTACCTCTCCTCCACCCACTACATCGGTGGTTTCTGAAGCGACATCTCCTTGTCCGACTACTCCCGGGACGCCTAGTGATGTGCTGGAAATGCTGATGGATGTGGTGGTGAACCCTGACTGTCTTGACCCAGAACCAGCGGTGGCAAGTGGCGTTCAGGAGTGGACGGCTATTGTCAACGCGTTCAGGGCTACCATGCGTCAAGGACCCAGTTCATAGTGGGGCTGGGTCTCAGCTCAAGGAGGGGGTGTCGGGTGGGCGGCCAGGCCACACACATAAGCAATGGTACAAAAAGGTTGTAATTGGCATATGTGGCTGGGTTAATGTGATTGAGCTTAGCCCCAGTTTCAATTCCTGGTTCAACCACCAGAGGTCGACAAACCAAATTAGATCGTAAGGAAAGAGTCGCCAGGTCAAGCATAAGTCTTCTTACGTATATCAATACTATTAAAACCCCTTGTCATAAGTAAACAAACACATACTGAGGTCAACTGCTTATATAATCAATTGCTTGATTTTATATCCTTGAGATAATTTTGATGATTCTCTGTGATGTTATAATTTAGATGTTCTTTTGGAAATCAGTGATAAAAAGTACATCAAGCCTAATAAGGCTGTTATATATTATTTTGATTTTTGTATTACTAATGTACAATGCGTTGGAACAGCTTTTATGCAAAGATTATAACCTGTGCAAGGTTGTCTCTCTCAGGCAATGGAGCACACGAATGCTCTACGAAGTAAGCACGGACCTGTTGAAATGCATGAGAGAATTGTATTCACATGAATGTATACATATTAACTGATAAACATGTATTGAGATTAAAGAGATTAATGAGAAGTGAAAGAGATTAATGATTAATGAGAAGTGATGAAGTGTATTGATTGTGTTCAAGACATGAAAAATGCTTGTCATTGAATGGATGTATTATGTGTGTAGTCAATAGTATTTACTGTGAACCTATTTTGGGTGAGCAAAAAGGGGAAATGGGTACTTTCCACTAGGATCATGTCAGGACACTGGATGAGTAATGGAGAGATAGGTGCTTTCCACTTAGGTCAAGTCAGGACACTGAATGAGTAAGGGAAAAATGGGTACTTTCCACTCAAGTCAAAAAGTTAGGACGCTGGAGGCGGGAGCAGAGGTTATAAAAATCCCTCACACGGACAAACGGGGCTCCTGACTCTCTCGAGATAGGGAGACACACGTTCGTTTTTCCCCTCGCAATGCTCAGGGACAAGCTGGCAGGAGGACTTCATTTTTGAATCTCCTCATTTAATTGGGTAAGACAAAAAAGTGTATTATAATAAGGTAACTAATAGAACCTCTATTGACATTGCGCGGAATGAGGGAAAAATGGCTAGTCAGCTGTTCAGGTGTTCTGATGTCCAAATTATCTTATTATTAATTGGCGTTACGGCTCCGTAGGACTTGATCACTCCTTAAAAGCTCACTCAAAAAGGTAAATACTTATTTTGTGATTTATTACTTTTGAACAACTTCTATTTCTTTCCATTTTTATTATTCTTATTATTGTTCATTATATATCGCAAACCCATACTGTCATATTATCAATCTAACCTTGTGTAATCACTGAAATAAATACCTTGCTTTAATTCTATTCTATCTTTGTCATTCTTATAAATGAGAATTGATCTCGACCTTAACACTCAACCTCTTATAAAGTGATTGAACTTCGACGAGACCCCTACCACCGGGTCCTATGACTATTTCTAAAAAAGAGTAACTCATCCAAAATCGCCTTCGGCTCGATACCAACACCAATCCGTACGGTCCTGACAAGGACTGTTAAATTTACTAGGTCTTTAACAAATGCCAACGATTTATAAGGGATGGAGCTGCCGTAAAAACGGAGTACTCATTTTAATTATCCTTTCACTCGGTGCGGTTACTCATCAAGGGGTGATTAGTGAGGGCAGACCGGATTGGCTCCGTAAAACTAAAGGCAGTGAGCACACCTAGGCGAATTCATCTCGACACCGGCTTAACAGCTCCTCGTCCCCTCGCGCTCACGGCGTTGGTGCCGGCCGGGGGAGGAAATAAGGGGGGAGCTCGACCCTTTAAACGGAGAGCCGGTCAGGACATTTCTCCCGATTAGTCCTGCGGGTAAGCGAAATCTGATAGATTACGCCACACAAAAACTATAACAGGAAGAGAACTAAAACTGTAGCGCCAAGCACGGCGAGTCAAACCCCCCCCCACAACTCAACTCCATTGACTCCTTTGTCCACAATTATACAGTTTTAAAGTTATGTAAATGATCTTTGTGAAATATATACGCATATATAAGCAACTGTTACATCTCATGTCCATCGTTAATCTAAAACAGCATCAACTCAGCGTCCCACTTCATACTGCCACGGGTTCTTCATTAAATAAGTTTGAAAAACTTCCAATAAAAGTATTTAGTTGTAATTTTATGCAACTACATTGTTACCAAAAATATAGTTTTGCTCGTTTGTTAAATAAAAACGTTTTATATTGAAATCTCTTTTTTTTCTCCTTATTACAAACCCCCCATGTATGCTGATATTAAGTTAAAGTTATGCTGCTGTTAAGTACAGCATTTATGAAAAGTTTACAAAAAAAATACATAAATAAATATGAAAAATATGAATGGATCGAGGTTTCCCTTGCCCGGACGAGGGTGGCAATCCCCGCACCCGTTGGTGGACACCAACGGTGAGGGACGCCGTCAAGATAAAGAAGGAGTTTTTTTCGGGCCTTTTTGGCCTGTGGGACTCCTGAGGCAGCTGATGGGTACTGGCTGGCCAAGCGGAATGCAGATTTGGTGAGGCCATTGAGAACGATTTCAAGGAAATTCTGGTCCACCATCCGGCGTCTCAGGAGGGGTAAGCAGTGCACCATCAACACTGTGTATAGTGGGGATGGGGCGCTGCTGACCTCGACTCGTGTAAGTCGGTGGGGAGAATACTTCGAAGGCCTCCTCAATTCCACCGACACGCCTTCCCATGAGGAAGCAGAGTCTGGGGTCTCTGAGGCGGGCTCTCCTATCTCTGGGGTTGAGGTTACCGAGGTGGTTAAAAAACTCCTTGGTGGAAAGGCACCAGGGGTGGATTAGATTCCCCCAGAGTTCCTAAAGGCTCTGGATGTTGTGGGGCTGTCCTGGTTGACACGCCTCTGCAAGATCGCATGGACAGTGCCTCTGGATTGGCTTTGTATCAGTCCGTTGTGGTGAAGAAGGAGCTAAGCCGAAAGGCTAAGCTCTCGATTTACCGGTCGATCTACGTTCCTACCCTCACCTATGGTCACGAGCTGTGGGTCTTGATCGAAAGAATAAGATCCCGGATACAAGCGGTCGAAATGAGTTTCCTCCGCAGGGTGTCCGGGCTCTCCCTTAGAGATAGGGTGAGAAGCTCGGTCATCCGGGAGGATCTCAAGAGTAGAGCCGCTGCTCGTCCACATCGAGAGGAGCCAGATGAGGTGGCTGGGGCATCTGATTCGGATGCCTCCCGGACACCTCCCTGGAGATGTGTTCTGGGCACGTCCCACCGGGAGGAGACCCCGGGGACGACCCAGGACATGCTGGAGAGACTACGTCTTTCGGCTGACCTGGAAACGCCTCGGGATCCCCCGGAAGAGCTGGATGAAGTGTCTGGGGAGAGGGAAGTCTGGGCGTCCCTGCTAAAGCTACTGCCCCCGCGACACCACCTCAGATAAGCAGTAGAAAATGGATGGATGGACGAATGGATGAGGATTTGTGGCGGACATGCACGCCGCAGCTCTAAGGCGTCACAGAGACTCGCAACCACATGGGAACCCCTAATCCTCTACACTGCCCTGCTGTGAGACGGCAACTAGGACAGGGC
This sequence comes from Phycodurus eques, assembly GCF_024500275.1. NCBI lineage: Eukaryota > Metazoa > Chordata > Actinopteri > Syngnathiformes > Syngnathidae > Phycodurus > Phycodurus eques. The sequence continues at coordinate 1,758,787 of NC_084532.1, read as the reverse complement.
CTGGTGCACGTCAAGTGGACCTTAACCTAATAAGCAGCATCCTGTCAAATCTTGATTCCTGTCTTCAAAAGACCCCTTCCCAGACCAAATGGTTGGGGAAGACTATGTGGGTAATATCCACCAATGCGTATGAGGCTCCACCCACTGGCATTGAGAGGAACTGGAAACGCCAGAACTTGTGGATGTGCCTCTGATGTTTGTTAACAGAAGAAGTCTGTTTTTATATCTTGCAAACTCTGTAGATATATTCCAAATGTATGCCTTGGTGTCTGTGTCCCCATTCTCACTTTGACAGGTCCTACGCATGATGTTGTTCAAGCTGTTCATGATTTGAAATCAAACAGTACAAAATGTTGCATTGAACAATAAGCAACCGATCTGCCACGACCAAAGTTTAAACAATGATCCTATGCGTGCGAGTACAAAGTTGGGAGTGCTTCAGATTAATATTTTAAAATCCATTTCCTCAAATTTGTAGACAAGTTTCAGGCTGATAGGTGTGGTCTTCTCCAAGTCGGCATGCCCTCTTCCTACGCCCCACCCCTGGGGTATTTAACTCTAAACTCACACCTTTCTCAGGGAGTTGAGTTCAGGCTTGTCTTGTTTTTCCTCTCTTCGTACCTTGCGGGTAGCTCGCCAGCCGGGCTGGCCGCCGGCCACCCCTCCCCCGTTTCCCCTTTTGTGCGGGCACACGGCTTGGCAAACGCGAGCAGAGACATGCCTTCGGACATGGCTTCCTAAACGTGGGCGTCCGCTAAGCGATCAGAGCCGCTACTACGAAGGTACCGAGTCCGCTCCCAGCCAAGCAGGATAGCTCTGAAATTCCCAGCGAGCCACGAAAGAGGGAGGAAGAGAGACGTCCAGTTCTCCCAAGAAAGCATGACGACCAGCCATTTTTCTTCTCCCGCCTCTCTTGCCCTTTGTTTTTATTTTTCTACATCTTTTTCATCGGCAACCAAATCTGTCACGTTGCTTCCGGAGCAGCTTCCAAAGAGAGACCACCCCCAAAGACCATCTGATCTGCATTCGTGAGTCGACACTGCAACTTTGCCTTCACTCGCTCTGACTCAGCGCATTGAGCACTCACACGCTATTTAGTTTAGCCCAGCGACAACACACATGATGTCCTCTTTTCCATTTTTGTATGCCTCATTTTCTTTCTTTCGTTTACCCTTAGTGTTATTTTCTTGTTGTAGTTGCGTTTCATTAAATATATCATAAAATTCCACTTGTGGTCGTATTTTGTGTGTGTTCTGAATTTAAGTAAACCTCTGTAATCTAGGACTCAAAATGTCGTAGAATGTAGCAACCTCCAGATTCTGAGACTGATTTAAAAAGGTTTGTCATAATTTTTCCTAAAGTTAATCTTTAAAAACTTGACGTGGTGCCCTTTGAGACATTAGTTTGATTTTAACAATCAAATCGAATTTTACGATAAACCGGAAGTAACGCAAACGTCGCTCCTGGTTTATTACTTTATCCTAAATTAACAATTCTTATTTCACACATAATCGCTACAACATGAATGTTTACATTATGTCTTAAACTTATATAAAATAAATGACCTGTTTAGTCAGCAACTGCTTGTTGCAGACAAACTTCATATTCACAGTAAAATATTTTGTAGCTATAACTCGAGTCACTGTTAATTATTACGATATACAAAGCTCTAGTCTGCCAATTATGTAACAGTACACACATCATGCATGGTGCACTGCTCCCAATGGAAAAGCTAGTGTAGAGCCATGGAATTGTTTGATTATTTATTTATTCATTTATTTCGGCGATTGCATTTGTTTAATTACATTTTTTTAATTTATTATAAGATATTCGGTAAGTGTTCGTTTAACTTTAACCCCCACCACCACAAAACCCCTGGCCAGCCGCCGGATACCCACCACTTCAAATAGAGTCCTTTTCCTGTGAAAAACACTGAATAGGGTTTTCCATTGACTGCTAGCATAAGCTGGTGATACCTAATACAATTTATTGTATTTAGACATGCAATGTGTTTAAGTGTTTTTGTTGTCATCGTTTATTTTTACAGTAAACTGCAACTAGGGTGTCAATAAACACCTTAAAGCACACTCAGGGAGGGCAGAAGAACATGCTTCACACGCATGCTACAAGCAACGAGGGTGCGTTCAGGTTGCGTTTACAACGCAGGAACTTGCATACACAACGCGCGCCTGGCACATTAATCGTTTTTCTTCAATTATAACATTGTGAGAAGCCAGAATCGAAAGGACAAATACATTTCGATTAATCGCCCAGCGGTATCCAAGAGGGGCTCAGAGTCAAGCCGTTGCTCCTCAACATCAACAGGAGCCAGATGAGGTGGCTCAGGCTTCTGGTTAGGATGCCCTCTAAGCGCCTCCCTTGGTAAGGTGTTCCGGGCACGTGCCACCGGGAAGAGGCCCCGGAGACTACCCAGGACATGCTTGGAGAGACTACATCTCTCGGCTGGCCTGGGAATGCCTTGGCCTCCCCCAGGAAGAGCTGGACCAAGTGGCTGGGGAGAGGGAAGTCTTAGCTTCCCTGCTTAAACTGCTGCCCCCGCAACCCGACCTCGGATAAGCGGAAGAGGATGGATGGATGAAATGGAATTGGATCATTAGTGAATAACCACAGAAAGTATTCAATGACAGTTTTGCTTGGTTCATTGATAGAATTAATATGCTCCACGTCACAGGGACCTAGTACACCTGAAGAGGCCAGTGGAACAAAATTAATTTTAAGGGTGAATAATAAAGGCTTTATCTACCTGCAGTGCATTGACCAGCTTGGCATCTTTGCTTGCCTCTCCCACTAGAACAATCCTTGTCTCCACTTTAGGAAGTCTATCTGTAAGTGAGAGAGTGAGAGTTAGAGAGTGAGAGTTAGAGAGAGAGAGAGAGAGAGAGAGAGAGAGAGAGAGAGAGAGAGAGAGAGAGAGAGAGAGAGAGAGAGTGTGACAGGACCATATAGAGCATGTGTCAAACTTGTGGCCCGCGGGCCAAATGTGTAAAGCAGTGGTTTTATAAGCGACTTGAAAAACGTCTACAAATGATCCCAAAATTTCGAGGAAGCGAACAATTTATTCAGATAGAAGGCTTTTTCAACAAAGATTGGAGAACTAATATATATATATTTATGCTGCTGTGTTCATGGGTTTCTTTATTCATGCAGGCGATATTATTATGCAATATTATATATATATATATATATATATATATATATATATATATATAAATATTCATGCAATATTCACTATTCACACATTTTTCATTAGCAGGTGGTATTCCCTTTGCACTTTATACCAGGCTTTTTATATTTCTAAAATGTTAACTCTGTCACCAATGTTCTGAGTAGTGCAAAATTGTCACGCGTAACAAAAAAACTTTTTAAGAAGTTAGTCATAACTTGGGTTTGGAATCATCTCAACAGTCTGGAGCGTGTTCAGCTTCAGGTTGTGTCGGCTGCACCACAGCTCCAGCCGCTCCTCTTCCTGTCGATATGCAGACTCGTCACCGTATTTGATGAGGCCGATGACTGTGGTGTCATCTGCAAACTTCAGGAGTTTAACAGCCGGGTGGGTTGAGGTGCAGTTGTTCGTGTAGAGAGAGAAGAGCAGCGGAGAGAGGACACAACCTTGGGGCGCCCCTGTGCTGATGCTGTGTGGGGATGAGGTGGCCTCCCCCAGCCTCACCTGCTGTGTCCTGCCCGTCAGAAAGCTGTGAATCCACTGGCAGATGGCAGGCGAGACACTGCCCTAGAGAAACTTGGAGGAGAGGAGTTGGGGGATGATGATGTTGAACGCAGAGCTGAAGTCCACAAACAGGATCCTCGGGTATGTCCCCACGCCGTCGAGGTGTTCTAGGATGAAGTGCAGTCCCATGTTGACTGCATCATCCGCAGACCTGTTTGCTCGTTAGGGAAAATGCAGGGGGTCCAGTAGGGGTACCTATGACGCTCTTGAGGTGGTACAGCACGAGGCGTTCTAAGGACTTCATGACCACAGATGTCAAGGCGACAGGCCTGTAGTCATTTAGACCCGGGATTGCAGGTTTCTTGGGGACTGGGATGATGGTGGAGCGTTTGAAACAGGATGGTACTTCGCACGGTTCCAGAGAACTATTGAAGATCTGTGTGAAGACTGGAGCGAGCTGGTCCACGCAGACTTTGAGGCAGGATGGGGACACAAGGTCTGGGCTTTGGTAATCTTTTGTTGTTTGAAGATGCGTCTCACATCCTGTTCATGGATAGTCAACGCAGAAGTCAGAGGTTTGATTGTGGTCGTTGGTGCGGCTGTAGGGTGTGAAAGTGTCCTTTTCAAATCTGCAGTAGAAGCTGTTTAAGCCGTCAGCTAGTCTACTATTGTTCTCACCTTGGGGGGATCGTCGCTTGTAATTGGTTAGCGATTGTAATGCATGCCAGACTGATTTAGAGTCGTTAGCGTTAAACTGTTTTTCCAACTTTGCTGCATAGTTTCTCTTTGCAATGTTAATTTCTTTAGTCAGCTGGTTTCTAGTGCGATTATACATGGCCCTGTCCCCGCTTTGATATGCGTCCTCCTTAGCCTGGCGAAGTTACTTAAGTTTGGCAGTGAACTTGTTGTTATTGAATGTGCATTGAATTGTTACACACACCTCTTCACAGAAACTGACATAGGATGCGACAGTGTCCTTTCTATTCATCCAGGCTGCCAGCTGAATTTTTAAAAGACACTCTAGTCTGTGCAGTCTAAACAGCTTTGAAGTTCTATCTTTGCTTCATTGGTCCACTTTCTTCACTGTTTTCACTGTAGGCTCTCTCTGTTTTTTTTCAATTTCATTTACTTGTTCAGCGAGCGTTAGCAGTGCGGCGTTCGTGTTAGTTTGAGCGGGATATACACACCGGCGAGAATGAAAGATGCAAACTCGCGAGAAGAGTAGAATGGCTTACAGTTAAAAAACAGCATATCCCGCCGCCTTTTGTTTTCCCCGATATCTCCATGACGCGGTCTTCCGGGTGAAGATGGAAGCCGGAAACGTTGTCTCACAGTATCACAAACACTCACCTTGTGCCTCATCGGTGGGTAAGGAAAGGAATAGTTTTCTCGCATTTGGTTCCATCCATTAAAAAAAATAAATAAATAAAAAATAAATCACCGGTGTCATTTGAAGTTACTATTCATGCCAAAATACTGAGTTCCGGTGCATACCTTTCAAAATAAAACGATACATGCTTAAAACAGGAAGTAAAGTTCAAACTCGCACATATAAACCATTTGACAGAATAAAACGGTCCGAAATAACTATTTTAACTGCTGGGTTTAACTTTTCGCTGAAACATTAATGAATTAATGTTAAGTCAATTGGGTTAGTTCCACACACATTGCCTTTTAGTTCATAGATTTGATATTGATATTTTTGTAGGCCATCAATTAGGACTGAACCAGCTGATATTCATTTGCGCTGACAAGGGGCTGTTTTGCTGTTTGATTATTGATAGATTTTAGGTGTTGTCTTGGCTTTCCATGCCTTTTTGCACCTCCCTTTCTTCATGTGTTCAATACTTTTCCCTGTGTCGTTTCACATTATTACACACAACTTAATTTCTGATCTTTTTTTGTTTTACTTTCTTTGTATGTATGGATTACTTAGGTTGTTCCAAACATCTGGTGAAAGCTTCATGTCAATAGCGCCTTTGGAAATATATTTAGTGAGAAAAATGGTTACGTGTTAAATACTTATTTCAGCCGCTGTATAACTTGAGTCACTGTCAATCTTTATGACATCCAAAGCTACGGTATGCAAACTACTTAATGGTCCAGTGTTATCACTGGAAAAGTTAGGCCAGGCAGGAAGACGGGCTTTTGTTGAATTTGGAGCAGAAGTCTACAGAAAAGACTACAATATACCTACTTTGAACGGCATATCACCACAGAGCAGCGCAAAAAGAGTGACACCAAGCATATCTTGCACTCACTTTTAAACAATGAATAGGGTATGAGCATTATTTTGAGGCGCAAAACAATCTTCCAGCTTTTTTTTTTTTTTTTTTTTTTTTACTGCTGCAGTTTTGACAGTTTCAATTCATCCTTAGTTTGAAAACAGACCTCTGTAATAGCCTGCAAAGAGAACACCTGGCCACCTGCTTAAAAATATCGAGTAATGGACATGAAGCTGTGGATTTCAATTTAGAGAAGGCCTTGGAATTTTTTAGGAAGTGTGTCAACTCTGCAAGATTCAACAGATGTTACTCCTTTTGACTTAGGTTACGTACCTTATTTCATATTTTTATTGAAATTTCTTTCATGTTAATTGGTAAGTGCTTGATATTACAATTTACATTTATTGGTATTTATTAATTTAAGTCAGCAATTGTATTTTTATCTGAATGTTTTACTTTATTATGTCATTTGCTAACTGTCTGTTTAAAACTTGGTCACATTGCAGTGAATGTGGCCCACGACTTAGAATGAGTTTGACACCCGTGCCGTGTACCATAAAAAGAAAAAGATAAAATTGTCATCCACTTCAGACTTACCTTCGACATCGTCACATACAAAGTCCTTGGTAGTTTCGTCGATCCTTGAATCATATACGGATGAATCCACCAGAAGACTCCTAGCTGTCCCAAAAGTCACTATGCTGTTGTCAGCCATGCTAAGAGGCTGTTGGGCCACCAATCTGACCAACCTATGAGGGAATAGTCAGAGTGAGACAGAATGAAGCTGATGGGCAGCAACAAGGAAAAAACATACACTGGAAAAACCTTGACTTGACTTGCTTAGTAACATAATGCTCCAGTCCAACAATACAAACTTTGTTAAATGCAAAACCTCTCTGAATGAAGCCAAATTTCCATTTAGTTTTTGTTGTTGTTTATAACTATCCTACAAACTCTACATACATTGTCTTGTCAAGCATTACAATACAATACACCGTTAGCGCCACAGACTAGATACGCGATTTGTATTGTACTTTGTAAAACGTCTTCAAACGAGCACAATTACTCCCCTAGACCTGATATTATGATTAAAAAAACACCTCTTATTCAATACAGAATATAATTGAGATATTTCCAACACACGTTTTGCCAGGTTAATTCGTCAAACGACCCTCGCATTCAGAACGTTGCTTCGTACAACACAAATAAAATACTGACAATATTGACCGGACTTACCGCTTATTTTTTAGACTAGAAATCCGGGCCAAAGTGACGATTCTTTTCAAACAACAACGCAAAACTGACTGTTTAACCAAATAAAATAAATAAATAAGTACACGAGCTAACTGAGCTGTCGCGCAAACAGCTCTACACAACAATCAAGATCGAGCTCGTTTTGTTTCCGGAACATCTCTCCTTTATAAATTGAGTCTTCTGTCAATCCTTTTAAACATCGTTTAATAATCCTCGTCGACTTGCAGTTCCTTAGTTTGAACTACTGCATAAATAAGTGACGAACTATATTGTGTTCCAGTTCAAAATGTACGGAAAACATTGGTGCTAGGCGCCGATTGGACAAGAATGGCGAGGAAGTCAAGTTTCCGCCTAGTAAGGATTTTGATTGGTTAGTTAATTCAAATCACGACGCGCAATCCGTTTTAGGGTTACGTTACGTGACCCAACGCGGAAACCAGGTTAGCGGAACATGGTGTCCATAGATATGAACACGAGACACTCCAGCAAAATAGCAGCTCAGCTACCCAACGTGCCTACGTGGCGGCCATGTTGGGGAGGTCGACGGTGGACATTCAAATTAAGTTGTAACGAGTGCTGTTACGGCCGGCACGACTGGTTAAGCACATCTGCCTCACAGTTCTGGTGACCGGGGTTCAAATCCCAATGTGAGTGAGAATGGTTGTTTGTTTCTATGTGCCCTGCGTTTGGCTGGCGACCGGTTCAGGGTGTACCCCGCCTCCCGCCCGAAGATAGCTGGGATAGGCTCCAGCAGCCGGCGATCCAAGTGAGGATAAGCAGTAAAGAAAATGGATCGATGGCTAGTGTTGTTACGTATGCGAACATTTCGTTCAGAAAACGAATCTTTTTAGTGAACGAACTGAACCGAATCAGTTTATGAAATGATTCGTTCTTTTAGCTTGGAACAGTTGAAGCGTTCTTTTACTCACTTTTGAATCTTCGGCGAATGACCAATGAGCAGCCAGCGTGCAGTCGGGGCGGGACTTCATGAAACGTACTGCCATGTGATTTGCGATTCGCCAGCGTTGTCACTCACGTCGGCGCATGACCAATGAGCAGGCAGCGTCAGGCAGCGCCGTGCAGGCGGGGAAGGGTCTTAAATGAACAGGGTGATTCGTTCAGTGAACCGGTGTACTGAGGAACTGAAGAGTGATTCGTTCGGTGAACTGATGTACTGGTGTATTGAGGAACTGAAGAGTGATTCGTTTAGGGGAGGGACTTAAAGTGAACTAAGTGATTCGTTCAGTGAACTGGTCTACAGAAAGTCCTCGAGTTACTACGTACTCGATCTACGACGTTTCGACTTAACGACGCCCGTGCCTCGTCCGCCATTTTGTCCCCAGCACCATAGTGTTTCTGTTTAGCTAGTGCATGGTGTTTGTGCACCGGGAGTACCTTTGCCTTTTTCGCCCTCCTTTTTTCACGTTTTTTTTTTCACACTCTCAGCAATAATGGTAGGTACAGCATCTTATTAGTTTATTTTAATGTATTTTAGTTTCTTTATACTAAGTATTTCGATGTAAATTTTGACTTTAACGGTGAAATCCAACTTACGCAGAAATTCGGGTTACATCGCCAGCATAGGAACTGAGCTCGTTCGTAAATCGAGGACTTCCTGTACAGAGTAACTGAAGAACTGAAGAGTGATTCGTTCTTTGAACTTATCGTTCGCGATCTGTTAGACACGAGTGATTAGTTCGTTGAACTTCTTCGTTTGTGATCAGCTAAGGAGCGTTGTACTAGTATGACGAGTGATTCGTTTGCACAAGGAATGACATACTATGCAGTGAACGTACTCATAAGTGATTTTAACCCCAAGTCCTGACGTCCTCGCGGGGATAGCTTTCACTAGCAGCTTCAAGCTAACGGCTAATTTTTGAGTCAGTCAAGCACACATATTTAAAATAAATGTAAATTAATAATAAATGTATACAGTATACATAGACATATAATTCCCTCTGTCTCTAATGTGATTATTGAAGCTTTTTATTTCACAATAATAATAACACATTAAACTTATATAGCACTTCTCAAGACACTCAGACGCTTTCCACTAATCAGATGACAATAACAGTAAGGTGAGTGAGCAGGAAGCCCGGCTGGCGGGGGCTGATGTCAGCGACGTTCCACCGCTGTGGAATGCAGAAAAGTCACGCCGGCTGGCGAGAGCCTCGCTGGACGTCAGGGGATGCGGAAGGATACTAGATAGCTGAACCCGCTGCACGCATGTTCATGACTCACAACCGAAGCCGGGTGTTCTAGAGCTTGCTGAGAGAGAGCTATGTAGGTGATAATTTAGTCGAAGGTTTTTTTTTGTTTTTTCCTTTAAATAATCTTCCTGTCTTTCCTCGTTTACAATTGTAGTGGACACGCCATGAAAAGATGTAACTTCACATACAGACGCTAAGTGAATCACCAGCCATAATAATCAGAAGCAAGACACAGACATTTGCTTTGGCATGCCGATGCTAAGTGAATTACCAGCACCCGGAGTTTCAAAGCGGAGACCAAAGATACCGAATTCGCACTAGAACGCTAAATTAATTAACTACCACCACCAGCCAGCCCGGAGGATTTCACCAACAAAGGCGTCTCCACCCTGCTGGGGACCATGCCACTTGGCCAGTAAAGCTGGGAGTTTGAACAGGGCAACAGCGACACCCACAGACGACGGAATGGCACTACAGACGCAGGTTCATGAAACACAGTCTGTACCAGATTTGGCTGGGAGTAAATATTTTAATAACTTTTCATGAACGTTACTGGCTGTATTTCTGCAAACTTCACTGTCTGATGTCGAATCTGTTGACAACTGAACCAGATGAAATGTTTCAGTCCATACCACACAAATGCCACATTGAAAATAGTAGTGGTCTCAACAATCATATAACATTTGAAACATTCGTTACAGGTATTAAAGAGGATGGGTGTGGGACAATGCAAAGCGGAAAAAATTGTCTCGTTATCTTAAATCCAATAATTAATATTTTATTACACTGGTTTTAAACCATGAAATAATCCCAAAATGGGAATTTAACACTCAGAGGCAGTCAAACGCCAGAACTTGTGGATGTGCCTCTGATGTTTGTTAACAGAAGAAGTCTGTTTTTATATCTTGCACACTCTGTAGATATATTCCAAATGTATGCCTTGGCGTCTGTGTCCCCATTCTCACTTTGACAGGTCCTACGCATGATTTTGACCCTTTGGTCCTGAAGGTGGTGGGAAAGGAAGGTGGCGGGGTGGCGGTAAACCACCCCTATGCTCTCTGAGGCAGCTTTTGTCTCACCCGACCAATTTGCAGACAACTGGCCCAGGCAGGACACATACCTCACCACGAGATGAAGAGGACACATGGGACCATCCCCGGCTGTAGCGCATCCTGGATGTGCTCCGAGGTACCCTGTTTGGGGGCGTGAGCTCACCCCGAGGGAACGGAAGCGAGCACAACGCGCCCGTTCCGAACGTCATGCGAGCCGAGACACCCGGGCTCCTGCTGTCCTGCCTGGGAACTTTTTTTGGGCTCCTTTTTCTTTTTTCTTCTTCCTTTCCCCCAAATCCACCTGTTCCCGGTGCGGACCGGGGCGGCCGAACACTCAGAAGCTTGGCCCGCCTGCCTCAAACGTGTTAGAGACATGTAAATCCAACATTGTGGTATATGAAAAGTACAGATTATTGCATAATCTGGAAGAGCTGGAAGAGCTCCTTCCCTCAGGTAGGCACTACCGATCAATGCAAACTAGAACTAGTAAACATTCCAACAGCTTCTTCCCTCTTGCGATCAACTTCTTAAACACCTAACCTATAATTCCATTACAACAAGCTGGCAATTTTTTGACTTGAGTTCATTGTCACATTTCTGTGGGGCCAATTATGTATTACTCGTGCACTCACTGTAGTCTCGCCATGTTGCACAATTTGCATATACTGGCCACTCATGCCAGAGTAGCATCTGCTCCATTTGCAGACTGATTGAGGAGTATCTGTAACATTTGCACAACCAACATTGTCCCAGATTATCGCACTACTCGTCACTTTAAACCGAATACACTCCTTGAAGTCTCAGCGCCCTTTGCACAATGGTCATTGCACCGGATTATTGCAATATTAGTCATTCGAACTGCTCTAAGTGCTAGAGGACTCTGCATCTTTTTGCACAATTGTTTTTTGTCAATGTCTTTATGTCTCCAAAGTATTCTGTAAATTGACTGTCTGTTGTACAAGAGCGGCTCCAACTACCGGAGACAAATTCCTTGTGTGTTTTGGACATACTTGGCAAATAAAGATGATTCAGATTTGCAGTTTGTATCGCTTAAAAATGCTTCCCAGCGCCTCAGCTGTACACTTTTTTTATTGTGACTCATAACTTCAAAAAGGATGCTTTCCCAGTAAAATATCTTGCTATTTAGAGTATAACTCTCCCCTTTATACTAGTTACAGGCATTGGTTTCAATCCCAAAGCTTTGGTTGGAGTTTTACACACGTTTGCAGTTTTTATTGCTTAAAAATGCTTCCCAGCGCCTGCTGTGCACTTTTTTGATTTTGACTAATAACTTCACAAAGGATGCTTTCCAAGTAAATTCTCTTGCTTTTTAGAGTAAAACTCTCCCCTTTATACTTGTTACAGGCAGTGGTTTGAATCCCAAAGCTTTGGTTGGAGTGTTTCACACATTTGCAGTTTTTATCGCTTAAAAATGCTTCCCAGCGCCTGCTGTACACTTTATTTATTTTCACTCATAACTTCACAAAGGATGCTTTCCCAGTAAAGTCTCTTGCTTTTTCGAGTAGAACTTTCCCCTTTATACTAGTTACAGGCAGTGGTTTGAATCCCAAAGCTTTGGTTGGAGTTTTACACACATTTGCTGTTTTTATTGCTTAAAAATGCCTCCCAGCGCCTGCTGTACACTTTTTTTTAATTTTGACTCATAACTTCACAAAGGATGCTATCCCAGTAAAGTCTATTTCTTTTTAAAGTAGAACTCTCCCCTTTATACTAGTTACAGGCAGTGGTTTGAATCCCAAAGCTTTGGTTGGAGTTTTACACACATTTGCAGTTTTTATCGCGTAAAAATGCTTCACACCGTCTGCTGTACATTTTTTTTAATTTTCACTCATAACTTCACAAAGGATGCTTTCCCAGTAAAGTCTCTTGCTTTTTAAAGTAGAACTCTCCCCTTTATACTCGTAACAGGCAATGGTTTGAATCCCAAAGCTTTGGTTGGAATTTTCCACACATTTGCAGTTTTTATCGCTTAAAAATGCTTCCCAGCTTCCTCTGCTGTACACTTTTTTTATTGAAACTCATAACTTCACAAGGGATGCTTTCCAAGTGAATTCTCTTCCATTTTCGAATAAAACTCTACCCTTTATTCTCGTTACAGGCAGTGGTTTGAATCCCAAAGCTTTGGTTGGAATTTTACACACATTTGCAGTTTTTATCGCTTAAAAATGCTTCCCAGCTCCCTGTGCTGGACACTTTTTTTACTGTAACTCATAACTTCACAAAGGATGCTTTCCCAGGAAAGTCTCTTGCATTTTAGAGTAAAACTCTCCCCTTTATACTAGTTACAGGTAGTGGTTTGAATCCCAAAGCTTTGGTTGGAGTTTTAGACACATTTACAGTTTTTATTGCTTAAAAATGCTTGCCAGCGCCTGCTGTACACATTTTTTATTTTCACTCATAACTTCACAAAGGATGCTTTCCAAGTAAATTCTCTTGCATTTTAGAGTAAAACTCTCCCCTTTATACTCGTTACAGGCAGTGGTTTAAATCCCAAAGCTTTGGTTGGAGTTTTACGCACATTTGCTGTTTTTATCGCGTAAAAATGCTTCACACCGTCTTATGTACATTTTTTTTTATTTTCACTCATAACTTCACAAAGGATGCTTTCCCAGTAAAGTCTCTTGCTTTTTAAAGTAGAACTCTCCCCTTTATACTCGTTACAGGTAGTGGTTTGAATCCCAAAGCTTTGGTTGGAGTTTTACGCACATTTGCTGTTTTTATCGCGTAAAAATGCTTCACACCGTCTTATGTACATTTTTTTTATTTTGACTCATAACTTAACAAAGGATGCTTTCACAGTAAATTCTCTTGCTTTTTAGAGTTGAACTCTCCCCTATATACGAGTTACATACAATGGTTTGAATCCCAAAGCTTTGGTTGGAGTTTTACACACATTTGCAGTTTTTATTGCTTAAAAATGCTTCCCAGCTCCCTCTGCTGGGCATTTTTTTTATTGTAACTCATAACTTCACAAAGGATGATTTCCAAGTAAATTCTCTTGCATTTTAGAGTAAAACTCTCCCCTTTATACTAGTTACAGGTCGTGGTTTGAACCCCAAAGCTTTGGTTGGAGTTTTACACACATTTGCAGTTTTTATTGTTTAAAAATGCTTCCCAGCACCCACTGCTGTACTCTTTTTTATTTTGACTCATAACTTCACAAAGGATGCTTTCACAGTAAATTCTCTTGCTTTTTAGAGTCGAACTTTCCCCTTTATACTAGTTACAGGCAGTGGTTTGAATCCCAAACCTTTGGTTGGAGGTTTACACACATTTGCAGTTTTTATTGCTTAAAAATGCTTCCCAGCGCCCTCTGCTGTACACTTTTTTTATTGTAACTCATAACTTCACAAATGATGCTTATCCAGTCAAGTCTCTTGCTTTTTAGTGAAAAACTCTCCCCTTTATACGAGTTATAGGCAGTGATTTCAATCCCAAAGCTTTGGTTGGAGTTTTACACACATTTGCAGTTTTTATTGCTTAAAAATGCTTCCCAGCTCCCTCTGCTGTCCATATTTTTTATTGTAACTCATAACTTCACAAAGGATGCTTTCCCAGTCAAGTCTCTTGCATTTTCGAGTAAAACTCCCCCTTTATACTAGTTACAGGCAGTGATTTGAACTCCAAAGCTTTGGTTGGAGTTTTACACACATTTTCTTTTATTTTTGCTGAAAAATGATTCCCAGCGCCTGCTGTACACATTTTTTTATTTTGACTCATAACTTCACAAAGGATGCTTTCACAGTAAATTCTCTTGCTTTTTAGACTCGAACATTCCCCTTTATACTAGTTACAGGCAGTGTTTTGAATCCCAAAGCTTTGGTTGGAGTTTGACACACATTTGCAATTTTTTATTGCTTAAAAACGCTTCCCAGCGCTTGCTCTTCACTTTTTTTATTTTGACTAATAACTTCATAAAGGATGCTTTCCCAGTAAATTCTCTTGCATTTTAGAGTAAAACTCACCATTGTATACTAGTTACAGGCAGTGGTTTGAATCCCAAAGCTTTGGTTGGAGTTTTACACACATTTGCTTTTTTTATTGCTTAAAAATGCTTCCCAGCGCCTGCTTTACACCTTTTTTTATTTTGACTCATAACTTCACAAAGTATGCTTTCCCAGTAAAGTCTCTTGCTATTTTGAGTAGAACTCTCCCCTTTATACTAGTTACAGGCAGGGGTTTTAATCCCAAAGCTTTGGTTGGAGTTTTACGCACATTTGCTTTTTGTATTGGTGAAAAATGCTTCCCAGCGCCTGATGTACACTTTTTTTATTTTCACTCATAACTTCACAAAGGATGCTTTCCCAGTAAAGTCTCTTGCTTTTTAGAGTAGAACTATCCCCTTTATACTAGTTACAGGCAGTGGTTTGAATCCCAAAGCTTTGGTTGGAGTTTTACACACATTTGCAGTTTTTATTGCTGAAAAATGCTTCCCAGCGCCTGCTGTCCACTTTTTTTATTTTGACTCATAACTTCATAAAGGATGCTTTCCCAGTAAAGTCTCTTGCATTTTAAAGGAAAACTATCCCCTTTATACTAGTTACAGGCAGTGGTTTGTATCCTAAAGCTTTGGTTGGAGGTTTACACACATTTTCAGCTTTTATCGTGTAAAAATGCTTCCCAGCGCCTGCTGTACACTTTTTTTTATTTTGACTCATAACTTCACAAAGGATGCTTTCCCAGTAAAGTCTCTTGCTATTTTGAGTAGAACTCTCCCCTTTATACTAGTTACAGGCAGGGGTTTGAATCCCAAAGCTTTGGTTGGAGTTTTACACACATTTGCTTTTTTTATTGGTGAAAAATGCTTCCCAGCGCCTGATGTACACTTTTTTTAATTGAAACTCATAACTTCACAAAGGATGCTTTCCCAGTAAAGTCTCTTGCTATTTCGAGTAGAACTCTCCCCTTTATACTAGTTACAGGAAGGGGTTTGAATCCCAAAGCTTTGGTTGGAGTTTTACACACATTTGCAGTTTTTATTGCTGAAAAATGCTTCCCAGGTCCCTCTGCTGTACACTTTTTTTATTGTAACTCATAACTTCACAAAGGATGCTTTCCCAGTAAAGTCTCTTGCTTTTAAGAGAAGAAATATCCCCTTCATACGAGTTACAGGCAGTGGTTTGAATCCCAAAGCTTTGGTTGGAGTTTTACACACATTTGCAGTTTTTATTGCTTAAAAATTCTTCCCAGCACCCTCTGCTGTATACTTTTTTTCTTGTAACTCATAACTTCACAAAGGATGCTTTTCCAGGAAAGTATCTTGCTTTTTAGAGTAAAACTATTCCCTTTATACTAGTTAAAGGCAGTGGTTTGAATCCCAAAGCTTTGGTTGGAGTTTTACACACATTTGCTGTATTTATTGCTTAAAAATGCTTCCCAGCACCTGCTGTACACTTTTTTTTATTTTGACTCATAACTTCACAAAGGATGCTTTCCAAGTACATTCTCTTGCATTTTAGAGTAAAACTCACCCCTTTATACTAGTTACAGGCAGTGGTTTGAATCCCAAAGCTTTGGTTGGAGTTTTACACACATTTGCAGTTTTTATTGCTTAAAAATGCTTCCCAGCGCCCTCTGCTGTACACTTTTTTTATTGTAACTCATAACTTCACAAAGGATGGTTTCCCAGTAAAGTCTCTTGCTTTTTAGAGTAGAACTCTCCCCTTTATTCTAGTTTCAGGCAGTGGTTTGAATCCCAAAGCTTTGGTTGGAGTTTTCCACACATTTGCAGTTTTTATTGCTTACCCAGCTCCCTCTGCTGTTCCCTTTTTTTATTGTAACTCATAATTTCACAAAGGATGCTTTCCCAGTAAATTCTGTTGCTTTTTCGAGTAACACTCTCCCCTTTATACGAGTTACAGGTTGTGGTTTGAATCCCAAGGCTTTGGTTGGAGTTTTACACACATTTCCTGTTTTTATTGCGAAAAATGCTTCCCAGCTCCCTCTGCTGTACACTTTTTGTATTTTCAATCATAACTTCACAAAGGATGCTTTCCCAGTAAAGTCTCTTGCTTTTTAGAGGAGAACTCTCTCCTTTATACGAGTTACATGCAGTGGTTGAATCCCAAAGCTTTAGTTTGAGTTTTACACACATTTGCAGCTTTTATTGCTTAAAAATGCTTCCAAGCTCCCTCTGCTGGACACTTTTTTTATTATCACTCATAACTTCACAAAGAATGCTTTCCCAGTAAAGTCTCTTGCTTTTTAGAGTAGAACTCTCCCCTTTATACTCATTACAGGCAGTGGTTTGAATCCCAAAGCTTTGGTTGGAGTTTTACACACATTTGCAGTTTTTATTGCTTAAAAATTCTTCCCAGCTCCCTCTGCTGTACACTTTTTTTGTTGTAACTCAGAACTCCACAAAGGATGCTTTCCCAGTAAAGTCTCTTGCTTTTTAGAGTGGAACTCTCCCCTTTATACTCGTTAAAGGCAGTGGTTTGAATCTCAAAGCTTTGGTTGGAGTTTTACACACATTTGCCGTTTTTTATTGCTTAAAAACGCTTCCCAGCACCTGCTGTACACGTTTTCTATTTTGACTCATAACTTCCCAAAGGATGCTTTCCCAGTAAAATCTCTGGCTATTTCGAGTAGAATTCTCCCCTTTATACTAGTTCCAGGCAGTGGTTTGAATCCCAAAGCTTTGGTTGGAGTTTTACACACATTTGCAATTTTATATTGCTTAAAAACGCTTCCCAGCGCCTTCTGTTCACGTTTTCTATTTTGACTCATCACTTCACAAAGGATGCTTTCCCAGGAAAATCTCTTGCTATTGAGAGTTAGAACTCTCCCCTTTATACTCGTTAACAAAGCTAAACTCAACCACGAACTCCCTAAATACAAGCAGCACATCGACTGTCCTACCAGGGAAAATAATGCTTTAGAACACTGTTACACAACGGTAAAAAACGCATACCGTGCTATACCTCGTGCAGCCCTGGACTCGTCTGATCACTGCTTAATTCACTTTATACCGACGTACAGGCAAGAATTTAAATGTGCGAAGCCTTCAGTGAAAACAGTCAAAAAGTGGACCAATGAAGCCAAGATGGAACTTCAAAGCTGTTTAGACTGCGCAGACTGGAGTGTCTTTGAAAATTCAGCTGGCAGCCTGGATGAATATACGGACACTGTCACATCCTATATCAGTTTCTGTGAAGAGGTTTGTGTACCAACAAAATCATTTCGGACATTCAACAACAACAAGCCGTGGTTCACTGCTAAACTTAAGCAGCTTCGCCAAGCTAAGGAAGATGCATATCATAGCGGGGACAGGGTCCTGTATAATCAAGCTAGAAACCAGCTTACTAAAGAAATTAACATTGCAAAGAGGATCTATGCAGCAAAGTTGGAAAAACAGTTTACCGCGAACGACGTTAAATCAGTCTGGCATGCATTCCAATCGCTGACTAATTACAAGCGACGATCCCCCCAAGCTGAGAACAATAGCACACTAGCCAACGACTTGAATACCTTCTACTGCAGATTTGAAAAGGACAGTTTCACACCACACACCCACCCGGCCGCACCCACGACCACAACCGCACCTCTGACTTTTGCGTTAACCATCCATGAACAGGATGTGAGACGCATCTTCAAACAACAGAAGATGAACAAAGCGGCAGGCCCGGACCATGTGTCCCCATCCTGCCTCAAAGTCTGCGCGGACCATCTCCCTCTCGTCTTCACTCAGATCTTCAACAGATCTTTGGAAATGTGCAAAGTTCCATCCTGTTTCAAACGCTCCACCATCATTCCAGTCCCCAAGAAACCTGCAATCTCTGGTCTGAATGACTACAGGCCTGTCGCCTTGACATCTGTGGTCATGAAGTCCTTCGGACGTCTCGTGCTGGACCACCTCAAGAGTGTCACAGGTCCCCTGCTGGACCCCCTGCAGTTTGCCAACCAAGCGAACAGGTCTGCAGTCAACATGGGACTGCACTTCATCCTAGAACACCTCGACAGTGCAGGGACCTACGCGAGGATCCTGTTCGTGGACTTCAGCTCAACGTTCGACACCATCATCCCTGAACTCCTTTCAACCAAGCTTCTCCAGCTCAGCGTCTCACCTGCCATCTGCCAGTGGATTTACAGCTTTCTGACGGGCACGACACAGCAGGTCAGGCTGGGGGAGACCACCTCATCCACACGCAGCATCAGCACTGGGGCGCCCCAAGGTTGTGTCCTCTCTCCGCTGCTCTTCTCTCTCTACACGAACGACTGCACCTCAGCGAACCCGACTGTCAAGCTCCTGAAGTTTGCAGATGACACCACTGTCATCGGCCTCATCAAGGTCGGTGACGAGTCTGCATATCTACAGGAAGCGGAGCGGCTGGAGCTGTGGTGCGGCCGACACAACCTGGAGCTGAACACGCTCAAGACTGTAGAGATAATCGTGGACTTCAGGAGGCATCCTTCGCCACAGCTGCCCCTCACGTTGTCCAAATGCCTTGTGTCAACCGTCGAGACCTTCATGTTCCTGGGAATTACAATCTCTCAGGACCTGAAGTGGGCGACCAACATCAACTCCGTCCTCAAAAAGGCCCAGCAGAGGATGTACTTCCTGCGGCTTCTGAGAAAGCACGGCCTGCCACCGGAGCTGCTGAGACAGTTCTACACAGCGGTCATCGAATCAGTCCTGTGTTCTTCCATCACAGTCTGGTTTGGTGCTGCCACAAAAAAGGACAAACTCCGACTGCAACGGACAATCAAAACTGCTGAAAGGATTGTCGGTACCCCCCTACCAAACATTGAAGACTTGCACGCTGCCAGAACTAAGACAAGGGCGTGCAAAATCCTCTCGGACCGTCTGCACCCCGGTCACCAGCTCTTCCAGCTCCTTCCCTCAGGTAGGCGCTACCAATCAACGCAAACTAGAACTAGTAGACATTCCAACAGCTTCTTCCCTCTTGTGATCAACTTCTTAAACACCAAACCTATAATTCCATGACAACAAGCTGGAAATTTTTTGAATTAAGTTCGTTGTCACATTTCTGTGGGGACAATTATGTGTTACTCGTGCACTCACTGTAGCACTATTTGCATATACTGGCCACTCATGCCAGAGTAGCATCTGCTCCATTTGCACACTGATTGAGGAGTATCTGTAACATTTGCACAACAAACATTGTCCCAGATGATCGCACTACTTGTCACTTTAAACCGCATACACTCCTTGAAGTCTCAGCGCCCTTTGCACAATGGTCATTGCACCGGACTATTGCAATATTAGTCATTCGAACTGCTCTAAGTGCTAGAGGACTCTGCATCTTTTTGCACAATTGTTTTTTGTGTTCTGTAAATTGACTGTCTGTTGTACTAGAGCGGCTCCAACTACCGGAGACAAATTCCTTGTGTGTTTTGGACATACTTGGCATATAAAGATGATTCTGATTCTGATTTAGTCAATAAAGGCCTACTACTGAAGCGAAACTGAATGCTTTGACGGTTGCCGCTCGGCCCCACAACCGTCCAGAGACTTGGGGGAGACCTCCCCTGAAAGGTGGATTCACATAGATCGAGTGTGTCGAACGTCAGCCCACAAGCTCAAACTTAAGGCTTCAAAAGTTCTGCCGAAATCACATAGGTCGTCATGTTACAATTTAGTCAATAAAGGCCTACTACTGGAGCGAAACGGAATGGTTTGACGTTCGCCTTTCTGCCACACGACCTACGAAAGGCTTGGAAGAGACCTCATCTGAAAGGTGGATTCACAATGATCGAGTGTGTCGAACGTCAGCCCACGAGCTCAAACTTAAGGGTTCAAAAGGAAATCACATAGGTCGTCATGTTAAAATTTAGTCAATAAAGGCCGACTACTGGAGCGAAACGGGATGTTTTGATGGTCGCCGCTCGGCCCCACAACCGTCCAGAGACTTGGGGGAGACCTCCCCTGAAAGGTGGATTCACATCGATCGAGTGTGTCGAACGTCAGCCCACAAGGTCAAACTTAAGGGTTCAAAAGTTCTGCCGAAATAACATAGGTCGTTATGTTACAATTTAGTCAATAAAGGCCTACTACGACTACTGGAGCGAAACGGAACGGAATGCTTTGACGCTCTCGGAACGGAATGCTTTGACGCTCTCCTTTCAGCCGCACGACCCACAACCGTCCAGAGACATTGGGAAGACCTCCCCTGAAAGGTGGATTCACAAGGATCGACTGTGTCAAACGTCAGCCCACTACCTCAAACTTAAGGGTTCAAAGGTTCTGCCGAAATAACATAGGTCGTCATGTTACAATTTAGTCAATAAAGGCCTACTACTGGAGCGAAACTGAATGCTTTGACGGTCGCCGCTCGGTCCCATAACCGTCCAGAGCCTTGGGGAAGGCCTCCCCTGAAAGGTGGATTCACTAAGATCGAGTGTGTCGAACGTCAGCCCACTGGCTCAAACTTAAGAGTTCAAAAGTTCTGCCGAAATCACACAGGTCGTCATGTTACAATTTAATCAATAAAGGCCTACTACTGGAGCGAACTGGATGTTTTGATGGTCGCCGCTCGGTCCCACAACCGCCCAGAGACTTGGGGAAGACCTCCCCTGAAAGTTGGATTCAGAAAGATCGAGTATGTCGAACGTCAGCCCACTAGCTCAAACTTAAGGGTTCAAAAGTTCTGCCGAAATGACATTGGTTGTCATGTTACAATTTAGTCAATAAAGGCCGACTACTGGAGCGAAACTGAATGCTTTGACAGTCGCCGCTCGGTCCCATAACCGTCCAGAGACTTGGGGGAGACCTCCCCTGAAAGGTGGATTCACATCGATCGAGTGTGTCGAACGTCAGCCCACAAGGTCAAACTTAAGGGTTCAAAAGTTCTGCCGAAATAACATAGGTCGTCATGTTACAATTTAGTCAATAAAGGCCGACTACTGGAGCGAAACTAAATGCTTTGACAGTCGCCGCTCGGTCCCATAACCGTCCAGAGACTTGGGTAAGGCCTTCCCTGAAAGGTGGATTCACAACGATCTAATGTGTCGAACGTCAGCCCACTGGATCAAACTTAAGGGTTCAAAAGTTCTGCCAAAATCACATAGGTCGTCATGTTACAATTTTGTCAATATAGGCCAACTACTGGTGCGAAACGGAATGCTTTTACGCTCGCGTTTTGGCCGCACGACCTCCGAGAGGCTTGGAAGAGACCTCATGTGAAAGGTGGATTCACTATGATCGAGTGTGTCGAACGTCAGCCCACGAGCTCAAACTTAAGGGTTCAAAAGTTCTGCCGAAATCACATAGGTCGTCATGTTACAATTTAGTCAATAAAGGCCTACTCCTGGAGCGAAACTGAATGCTTTGACGATTGCCTTTCGGCTGCACGAACTCCGAGAGGCTTGGAAGAGACCTCATCTGAAAGGTAGATTCACAACGCTCGAGTGTGTCGAACGTCATGCCACAAGCTCAAACGTAAGGGTTCAAAAGTTCAGCCGAAATCACATAGGTCGTCATGTTACAATTTAGTCAAAAAAGGCCTACTCCTGGAGCGAAACTGAATGCTTTGACGGTTGCCGCTCGGCCCCACAACCGTCCAGAGACTTGGGGGAGACCTCCCCTGAAAAGTGGATTCACAACGATCGAGTGTATCGAACGTCAGCCTACTTGGTCAAACTTAAGGGTTCAAACGTTCTGCCGAAATGACATTGGTTGTCATGTTACAATTTAGTCAATAAAGACCGACTACTGGAGCGAAACTAAATGCTTTGACAGTCGCCGCTCGGTCCCATAACCGTCCAGAGACTTGGGTAAGGCCTTCCCTGAAAGGTGGATTCACAACGATCTAATGTGTCGAACGTCAGCCCACTGGATCAAACTTAAGGGTTCAAAAGTTCTGCCAAAATCACATAGGTCGTCATGTTACAATTTAGTCAATATAGGCCAACTACTGGTGCGAAACGGAATGCTTTTACGCTCGCGTTTTGGCCGCACGACCTCCGAGAGGCTTGGAAGAGACCTCATGTGAAAGGTGGATTCACATCGATAGAGTGTGGCGAACGTCAGCCCACTCGCTCAAACTTAAGGGTTCAAACGTTCTGCCGAAATGACATTGGTTGTCATGTTACAATTTAGTCAATAAAGGCCGACTACTGGAGCGAAACTGAATGCTTTGACAGTCGCCGCTCGGTCCCATAACCGTCCAGAGACTTGGGGGAGACCTCCCCTGAAAGGTGGATTCACATCGATCGAGTGTGTCGAACGTCAGCCCACAAGGTCAAACTTAAGGGTTCAAAAGTTCTGCCGAAATAACATAGGTCGTCATGTTACAATTTAGTCAATAAAGGCCTACTACGACTACTGGAGCGAAACGGAACGGAATGCTTTGACGCTCTCGGAACGGAATGCTTTGACGCTCTCCTTTCAGCCGCACGACCCACAACCGTCCAGAGACATGGGGAAGACCTCCCCTGAAAGGTGGATTCACAAGGATCGACTGTGTCGAACGTCAGCCCACTACCTCAAACTTAAGGGTTCAAAGGTTCTGCCGAAATAACATAGGTCGTCATGTTACAATTTAGTCAATATAGGCCAACTACTGGTGCGAAACGGAATGCTTTTACGCTCGTGTTTTGGCCGCACGACCTCCGAGAGGCTTGGAAGAGACCTCATGTGAAAGGTGGATTCACTATGATCGAGTGTGTCGAACGTCAGCCCACGAGCTCAAACTTAAGGGTTCAAAAGTTCTGCCGAAATCACATAGGTCGTCATGTTACAATTTAGTCAATAAAGGCCTACTCCTGGAGCGAAACTGAATGCTTTGACGATTGCCTTTCGGCCGCACGAACTCCGAGAGGCTTGGAAGAGACCTCATCTGAAAGGTAGATTCACAACGCTCGAGTGTGTCGAACGTCATGCCACAAGCTCAAACGTAAGGGTTCAAAAGTTCAGCCGAAATCACAAAGGTCGTCATGTTACAATTTAGTGAATAAAGGCCTACTCCTGGAGCGAAACTGAATGCTTTGACGGTTGCCGCTCGGCCCCACAACCGTCCAGAGACTTGGGGGAGACCTCCCCTGAAAAGTGGATTCACAACGATCGAGTGTATCGAACGTCAGCCTACTTGGTCAAACTTAAGGGTTCAAAAGTTCTGCCGAAATCACATCGGTCGTCGTGTTACAATTTAGTCAATAAAGGCCTACGACAGTAGGGAAACTGGATGCTCTGACGGTCGCCGCTCTGCCCCACAATCGTCCAGAGACTTGGGGGAGACGTCCCCTGAAAGGTGGATTCACTACGATCGAGTGTGTTGAACGTCAGCCCACAAGCTCAAACGTAAGGGTTCAAAAGTTCAGCCGAAATCACATAGGTCGTCATGTTACAATTTAGTCAAGAAAGGCCTACTCCAGGAGCGAAACTGAATGCTTTGACGGTTGCCGCTCGGCCCCACAACCGTCCAGAGACTTGGGGGAGACCTCCCCTGAAAGGTGGATACACAACGATCGAGTATGTCGAACATCAGCCCACTTGTTCAAACTTAAGGGTTCAAAAGTTCTGCTGAAATCACATAGGTCGTCATGTTACAATTTCGTCAATAAAGACCTACTACTGGAGCGAAACTGGATGTTTTGAAGGTCGCCGCTCGGCCCCACAACTGTTCAGAGACTTGGAGGAGACGTCCCCTGAAAGGTGGATTCACTACGATCGAGTGTGTTGAACGTCAGCCCACAAGCTGAAATTTAAGGGTTCAAAAGTTCTGCCGAAATCACATAGGTGGTCGTGTAACAATTTAGTCAATAAAGGCCTACAACTGGAGCGAAACGGAATGCTTTGACGCTCGCCTTTCGGCCGCATGACCTCCGAGAGGCTTGGAAGAGACCTCATCTGAGAGGTGGATTCACAACGATTGAGTGTGTCGAACGTCAGGCCAATAGCTCAAATTTCAGGGTTCCAAAGTTCTGCCGAAATCACATAGGTCGTCATGTTACAATTTCGTCAATAAAGGCCGACTCCTGGAGCGAAACTGAATGCTTTGACGGTTACCGCACGACCCCAGAACCGTGCAGAGACTTGGGGGAGACCTCCCCTGAAAGGTGGATTCACAACGATCGAGTGTATCGAACGTCAGCCAACGAGCTCAAACGTAAGGGTTCAAAAGTTTGGCCGAAATCACATAGGTCGTCGTGTTACAATTTATTCAATAAAGGCCTACTACTGGAGCGAAACTGGATGCTTTGGCGGTCGCAGCTCGGCCCAACAACCGTCCAGAGACTTGGGGAAGACCTCCCCTGAAAGGTGGATTCACAACGATCGAGTGTGTCGAACGTCAGCCCACTCACTCAAATGTAAGGGTTCAAAAGTTCTGCCGAAATCACATAGGTCGTCATGTTACAATTTAGTCAATAAAAACCTATTCCTGGAGCGAAACTGAATGCTTTGACGATTACCGCACGGCCCCACAACCGTCCAGAGACTTGGGGAAGACCTCCCCTAAAAGGTGGATTCACGACGATCGAGTGTCTCGAACGTCAGCCCACAAGCTCAAACTTAAGGGTTCAAAAGTTCTGCCGAAATCACATAGGTCGTCGTGTGACAATTTAGTCAATAAAGGCCTACAACTGGAGCGAAACTGAATGCTTTGACGGTTACCGCACGGCCCCACAACCGTCCAGAGACTTGGGGAAGACCTCCCCTAAAAGGTGGATTCACGACGATCGAGTGTGTCGAATGTCAGCCCACTAACTGAAACCTAAGGGTTCAAAAGTTCTGCCGAAATCACATAGGTCCTCACGTTAATATTTCGTCAATAAAGACTGCGACTGGAGCGAAACTGAATGCTTTGACGCTCGCCTTTCGGCCGCACGACCTCCGAGTGCCTTGGAAGAGACCTCATCTGAAAGGTGGATTCATAATGATCAAGTGTGTCGAATTTCAGCCCACAAGCTCAAACTTAAGGGTACAAAAGTTCTGCCGAAATCACATAGGTCGTCGTGTTACAATTTAGTCAATAAAGGCCTCCTACTGGAGCGAAACTGGATGCTTTGACGGTCACCGCTCGGCCCCACAACCGTCCAGAGACTTGGGGAAGAGCTCCCCTGAAAGGTGGATTCACAATGATCGAGTGTGTAGAACATGAGCCCACTAGATCAAACTTATGGGTTCAAACGTTCTGCTGAAATCACATAAATTGTCGTGTTACAATTTAGTCAATAAAGGCCTACGACTGGAGCGAAACGGAATGCTTTGACGCTCGCCTTTTGGCCGCACGACCTCAACGAGGCTTGGAAGAGACCTCGTGTGAAAGGTGGATTCACTATGATCGAGTGTGTCGAACGTCAGCCCACGAGCTCAAACTTAAGGGTTCAAAAGTTCTGCCGAAATCACATAGGTCGTCATGTTACAATTTCGTCAATTAAGGCCTACTCCTGGAGCGAAATGGAATGTTTTGACGCTCTCTTTTCGGCCGCACGACCTTCCGAGAGGCTTGGAAGAGACCTCATCTGAAAAGTGGATTGACAACGATAGAATTTTGTTGAAAGTCAGCCCACTAGCTTAAACTTAAGGGTTCAAAAGTTCTGCTGAAATCACAGAAGTCGTCGTGTTACAATTTAGTCAATAAAGGCCAACGACAGGAGGGAAACTGGATGCTCTGACGGTCGCCATTCTGCCCCACAACCGTCCAGAGACTTGGGGAAGACCTCCCGTGAAAGGTGGATTCACAATGATTGACTGTGTCGAACGTTAGCCCACTAGCTCAAAATCAAGGGTTATAAAGTTTGGCCGAAATCATATAGGTCGTCCTGTTACAATTTAGTCAATAAAGGCCTACTACTGGAGCGAAACTGGATGTTTTGATGTTCGCCGCTCGGCTCCACAACCGTCCAGAGACTTGGGGGGACGTCCCCTGAAAGGTGGATTCACTACGATCGAGTGTGTCGAACGTCAGCTCACAAGCTCAAACTTAAGGGTTCAATAGTTCTGCCGAAATCACAAAGGTTGTCGTGTTACAATTTCGTCAATAAAGGCCGTCTACTGGAGCGAAACTCGATACTTTGATGGTCGCCGCTCGGCCCCACAAGCGTCCAGAGACTTGGGGAAGACCTCTCCTGAAAGGTGGATTCACAATGATCGAGTGTGTTGAACGGCAGGCCACTAGCTCAAATTTCAGGGTTCAAAAGTTCTGCCGAAATCACATAGGTCGTCATGTTACAATTTAGTCAATAAAGGCCGACTCCTGGAGCGAAACTGAATGCTTTGACGGTTACCGCACGGCCCCAAAACCGTCCAGAGACTTGGGGGAGACCTCCCCTGAAAGGTGGATTCCCAACGATCGAGTGTATCGAACGTCAGCCTATGAGCTCAAACTTAAGGGTTCAAAAGTTCTGCCCAAATCACATCGGTCGTGTTACAATTTAGTCAATAAAGGCCGACGACAGGAGGGAAACTGGATGCTCTAATGGTCGCCACTCTGCCCCACAACCGTCCAGAGACTTGGGGAAGACCTCCCCTGAAATGTGGATTCACGATGATCGACTGTGTCGAACGTTAGCCCAATCGCTCTAACTTAAGGGTTCAAAAGTTCTGCCGAAATCACCTAGGTCGTCATGTTACAATTTAGTCAATAAAGGCCTACTACTGGAGCGAAACGGAATGCTTTGACGCTCGCCTTTCGGCCGCACGACCTCCGAGTGGCTTGGAAGAGACCTCATCTGAAAGGTGGATTCACAATGATCAAGTGTTTCGAATTTCAGCCCACTCACTCAAACGTAAGGGTTCAAAATTTCTGCCGAAATCACATGGGTCATAGTGTTACAAATTTGTATATAAAGGCCTACGACTGGAGCGAAACTGGATGCTTTGACGGTCGCCGCTCTAACCCACAACCGTCCAGAGACTTGGGGAAGACCTCCCCTGAGAGGTGGATTCACAACGATCGAGTGTATCGAACGTCAGCCAACGAGCTCAAACGTAAGGGTTCAAAAGTTTGGCCGAAATCACATAGGTCGTCGTGTTACAATTTATTCAATAAAGGCCTTCTACTGGAACGAAACTGGATGCTTTGGCGGTCCCAGCTCGGCCCGACAACCGTCCAGAGACTTGGGGAAGACCTCCCCTGAAAGGTGGATTCACAATGATCGACTGTGTCGAACGTTAGCCCACTC
Source organism: Phycodurus eques (assembly GCF_024500275.1). Taxonomy (NCBI): domain Eukaryota; kingdom Metazoa; phylum Chordata; class Actinopteri; order Syngnathiformes; family Syngnathidae; genus Phycodurus; species Phycodurus eques. The sequence continues at coordinate 1,731,249 of NC_084532.1, read as the reverse complement.
CCTCAAATTTAAGGGTTCAAAAGTTTGGCCGAAATCACATAGGTCGTCGTGTTACAATTTATTCAATAAAGGCCTACTACTGGAGCGAAACTGGATGCTTTGACGGTCGCAGCTCGGCCCGACAACCGTCCAGAGACTTGGGCAAGACCTCCCCTGAAAGGTGGATTCACTACGATCGAGTGTGTCGAACGTCAGCCCACAAGCTCAAACTTAAGGGTTCAAAGGTTCTGCCGAAATCACATAGGTCGTCGTGTTACAATTTAGTCAATATAGGCCTCCTACTGGAGGGAAACTCTATGCTTTGAAGGTCGCAGCTCAACCCGACAACCGACCAGAGGCTTGGGGACGACCTCCCCTGAAAGGTGGATTCACAACGATCGAGTGTGTCGAACGTCAGCCCACTCACTCAAATGTAAGTGTTCAAAAGTTCTGCCGAAATCACATAGGTCGTCATGTTACAATTTAGTCAATAAATGCCTATTCCTGGAGCGAAACTGAATGCTTTGACGGTTACCGCACGGCCCCACAACCGTCCAGAGACTTGGGGAAGACCTCCCCTGGAAGGTGGATTCACAACGATCGAGTGTCTCGAACGTCAGCCCACTAGCTCAAACGTAAAGGTTAAAAACTTCTGCCGAAATCACATAGGTCGTCATGTTACAATTTAGTCAATAAAGGCCTACGACTGGAGCGAAACTGGATGTTTTGATGGTCGCCGCTCGGCCCCACAACCGTCCAGAGACTTGGGGAAGACCTCCCCTAAAAGGTGGATTCACAACGATCGAGTGTCTCGAACGTCAGCCCACAAGCTCAAACTTAAGGGTTCAAACGTTCTGCCGAAATCACATAGGTCGTCGTGTTACAATTTAGTCAATAAAGGCCTACGACTGGAGCGAAACTGGAAGCTTTGACGGTCGCCGCTCGGCCCCACAACCGTCCAGAGACTTGGGGAAGACCTTCCCTGAAAGTTGGATTCACAACGATCGAGTGTGTCGAATGTCAGCCCACTAGCTGGAACCTAAGGGTTCAAAAGTTCTGCCGAAATCACATAGGTCCTCACGTTACAATTTCGTCAATAAAGACTCCGACTGGAGCGAAACTGAATGCTTTGACGCTCGCATTTCGGCCGCACGACCTCCGAGTGCCTTGGAAGAGACCTCATCTGAAAGGTGGATTAACAATGATCGAGTGTGTCGAATTTCAGCCCACAAGCTCAAACTTAAGGGTTCCAAGTCTCTGGACGGTTGTGGAGCCGAGCGGCGACCATCAAAACATCCAGTTTCGCTCCAGTAGTAGGCCTTTATTGACTAAATTGTAACATGACGACCTATGTGATTTCGGCAGAACTTTTGAACCCTTAAATTTAAGCTAGTGGGCTGATGTTCAACACACTCGATTGTTGTGAATCCCCGTTTCAGGGGAGGTCTTCCCCAAGTCTCTGGACGGTTGTGGAGCCGAGCGGCGACCATCAAAACATCCAGTTTCGCTCCAGTAGTCGGGCTTTATTGACTAAATTGTAACACGACGACCTGTGTGATTTCGGCAGAACTTTTGAACCCTTAAGTTTGAGCTTGTGGGCTGACGTTCGACACACTCGATCGTAGTGAATCCACCTTTCAGGGGACGTCTCCCGCAAGTCTCGGACGGTTGTGGAGCCGAGTGGCGACCATCAAAACAACCAGTTTCGCTCCAGTAGTAGGCCTTTATTGACTAAATTGTAACATGACGACCGATGTGATTTCGGCAGAACTTTTGAACCCTTACGTTTGAGCTAGTTGGCTGACGTTCGACACACTCGATCGTTGTGAATCCACCTTTCATGGGAGGTCCCCCCCAAGTCTCTGGACGGTTGTGGAGCCGAGCGGCGACCGTCAAAGCATTCAGTTTCGCTCCAGTAGTAGGCCTTTATTGACTAAATTGTAACATGACAACCTATGTGATTTCGGCAGAACTTTTGAACCCTTAATTTTAAGTGAGTGGGATGATGTTCGACACACTCGATCGTTGTGAAGCCACCTTTCAGGGGACGTCTCCCCCAAGTCTCTGGACGGTTGTGGAGCCGAGCGGCGACCGTGAAAGCATTCAGTTTCGCTCCAGTAGTAGGCCTTTATTGACTAAATTGTAACATGACAACCTATGTGATTTCGGCAGAACCTTTGAACCCTTAAGTTTGAGCTTGTGGGCTGACGTTCGACACACTCGATCTATGTGAATCCACCTTTCAGGGAAGGTCTCCCCCAAGTCTCTGGATGGTTGTGGGGCCGAGCGGCGACCGTCAAAGCATTCAGTTTCGCTCCAGTAGTAGCCCTTTATTGACTAAATTGTAACATGACGACCTATGCGATTTCGGCAGAACTTTTGAACCCTTACGTTTGAGTGAGTGGGATGACGTTCGACACACTCGATCGTTCTGAATGCACCTTTCAGGGGAGGTCTTCCAAAGTCTCTGGACGGTTGACGGGCCGAGTTGCGACCGTCAAAGCATCCAGTTTCGCTCCAGTAGTAGGCCTTTATTGACTAAATTGTAACATGAAGACCGATGTGATTTCGGCAGAACTTTTGAACCCTTACGTTTGAGCTAGTGGGCTGACGTTCAACACACTCGATCGTTGTGAATCCACCTTTCATGGGAGGTCTCCCCCAAGTCTCTGGACGGTTGTGGAGCCGAGCGGCGACCGTCAAAGCATTCAGTTTCGCTCCAGTAGTAGGCCTTTATTGACTAAATTGTAACATGACAACCTATGTGATTTTGGCAGAACTTTTGAACCCTTAAGTTTGAGCTTGTGGGCTGACGTTCGACACACTCGATCTATGTGAATCCACCTTTCAGGGGAGGTCTTCCCCAAGTCTCTGGACGGTTGTCGGGCCGAGCTGCGACCGTCAAAGCATCCAGTTTCGCTCCAGTAGTCGGCCTTTATTGACTAAATTGTAACATGACGACCTATGTGATTTCGGCAGAATATTTGAACCCTTAAGTTTGAGTGAGTGGGATGACGTTCGACACACTCGATCGATCTGAATGCACCTTTCAGGGGAGGTCTTCCCAAGTCTTTGGACGGTTTTCGGGCCGAGCTGCGACCGTCAAAGCATCCAGTTTCGCTCCAGTAGTCGGCCTTTATTGACTAAATTGTAACATGACGACCTATGTGATTTCGGCAGAATATTTGAACCCTTAAGTTTGAGTGAGTGGGATGACGTTCGACACACTCGATCGATCTGAATGCACCTTTCAGGGGAGGTCTTCCCAAGTCTTTGGACGGTTTTCGGGCCGAGCTGCGACCGTCAAAGCATCCAGTTTCGCTCCAGTAGTCGGCCTTTATTGACTAAATTGTAACATGACGACCGATGTGATTTCGGCAGAACTTTTGAACCCTTACGTTTGAGCTAGTTGGCTGACGTTCGACACACTCGATCGTTGTGAATCCACCTTTCATGGGAGGTCCCCCCCAAGTCTCTGGACGGTTGTGGAGCCGAGCGGCGACCGTCAAAGCATTCAGTTTCGCTCCAGTAGTAGGCCTTTATTGACTAAATTGTAACATGACAACCTATGTGATTTCGGCAGAACTTTTGAACCCTTAATTTTAAGTGAGTGGGATGATGTTCGACACACTCGATCGTTGTGAAGCCACCTTTCAGGGGACGTCTCCCCCAAGTCTCTGGACGGTTGTGGAGCCGAGCGGCGACCGTGAAAGCATTCAGTTTCGCTCCAGTAGTAGGCCTTTATTGACTAAATTGTAACATGACAACCTATGTGATTTCGGCAGAACCTTTGAACCCTTAAGTTTGAGCTTGTGGGCTGACGTTCGACACACTCGATCTATGTGAATCCACCTTTCAGGGAAGGTCTCCCCCAAGTCTCTGGATGGTTGTGGGGCCGAGCGGCGACCGTCAAAGCATTCAGTTTCGCTCCAGTAGTAGCCCTTTATTGACTAAATTGTAACATGACGACCTATGCGATTTCGGCAGAACTTTTGAACCCTTACGTTTGAGTGAGTGGGATGACGTTCGACACACTCGATCGTTCTGAATGCACCTTTCAGGGGAGGTCTTCCAAAGTCTCTGGACGGTTGACGGGCCGAGTTGCGACCGTCAAAGCATCCAGTTTCGCTCCAGTAGTAGGCCTTTATTGACTAAATTGTAACATGAAGACCGATGTGATTTCGGCAGAACTTTTGAACCCTTACGTTTGAGCTAGTGGGCTGACGTTCAACACACTCGATCGTTGTGAATCCACCTTTCATGGGAGGTCTCCCCCAAGTCTCTGGACGGTTGTGGAGCCGAGCGGCGACCGTCAAAGCATTCAGTTTCGCTCCAGTAGTAGGCCTTTATTGACTAAATTGTAACATGACAACCTATGTGATTTTGGCAGAACTTTTGAACCCTTAAGTTTGAGCTTGTGGGCTGACGTTCGACACACTCGATCTATGTGAATCCACCTTTCAGGGGAGGTCTTCCCCAAGTCTCTGGACGGTTGTCGGGCCGAGCTGCGACCGTCAAAGCATCCAGTTTCGCTCCAGTAGTCGGCCTTTATTGACTAAATTGTAACATGACGACCTATGTGATTTCGGCAGAATATTTGAACCCTTAAGTTTGAGTGAGTGGGATGACGTTCGACACACTCGATCGATCTGAATGCACCTTTCAGGGGAGGTCTTCCCAAGTCTTTGGACGGTTTTCGGGCCGAGCTGCGACCGTCAAAGCATCCAGTTTCGCTCCAGTAGTAGGCCTTTATTGACTAAATTGTAACATGACGACCGATGTGATTTCGGCAGAACTTTTGAACCCTTACGTTTGAGCTAGTTGGCTGACGTTCGACACACTCGATCGTTGTGAATCCACCTTTCATGGGAGGTCCCCCTCAAGTCTCTAGACGGTTGTGGAGCCGAGCGGCGACCGTCAAAGCATTCAGTTTCGCTCCAGTAGTAGGCCTTTATTGACTAAATTGTAACATGACAACCTATGTGATTTCGGCAGAACTTTTGAACCCTTAATTTTAAGTGAGTGGGATGATGTTCGACACACTCGATCGTTGTGAAGCCACCTTTCAGGGGACGTCTCCCCCAAGTCTCTGGACGGTTGTGGAGCCGAGCGGCGACCGTCAAAGCATTCAGTTTTCGCTCCAGGCCTTTATTGACTAAATTGTAACATGACAACCTATGTGATTTCGGCAGAACCTTTGAACCCTTAAGTTTGAGCTTGTGGGCTGACGTTCGACACACTCGATCTATGTGAATCCACCTTTCAGGGAAGGTCTCCCCCAAGTCTCTGGATGGTTGTGGGGCCGAGCGGCGACCGTCAAAGCATTCAGTTTCGCTCCAGTAGTAGCCCTTTATTGACTAAATTGTAACATGACGACCTATGCGATTTCGGCAGAACTTTTGAACCCTTACGTTTGAGTGAGTGGGATGACGTTCGACACACTCGATCGTTCTGAATGCACCTTTCAGGGGAGGTCTTCCAAAGTCTCTGGACGGTTGACGGGCCGAGTTGCGACCGTCAAAGCATCCAGTTTCGCTCCAGTAGTAGGCCTTTATTGACTAAATTGTAACATGAAGACCGATGTGATTTCGGCAGAACTTTTGAACCCTTACGTTTGAGCTAGTGGGCTGACGTTCAACACACTCGATCGTTGTGAATCCACCTTTCATGGGAGGTCTCCCCCAAGTCTCTGGACGGTTGTGGAGCCGAGCGGCGACCGTCAAAGCATTCAGTTTCGCTCCAGTAGTAGGCCTTTATTGACTAAATTGTAACATGACAACCTATGTGATTTTGGCAGAACTTTTGAACCCTTAAGTTTGAGCTTGTGGGCTGACGTTCGACACACTCGATCTATGTGAATCCACCTTTCAGGGGAGGTCTTCCCCAAGTCTCTGGACGGTTGTCGGGCCGAGCTGCGACCGTCAAAGCATCCAGTTTCGCTCCAGTAGTCGGCCTTTATTGACTAAATTGTAACATGACGACCTATGTGATTTCGGCAGAATATTTGAACCCTTAAGTTTGAGTGAGTGGGATGACGTTCGACACACTCGATCGATCTGAATGCACCTTTCAGGGGAGGTCTTCCCAAGTCTTTGGACGGTTTTCGGGCCGAGCTGCGACCGTCAAAGCATCCAGTTTCGCTCCAGTAGTAGGCCTTTATTGACTAAATTGTAACATGACGACAGATGTGATTTCGGCAAAACTTTTGAACCCTTACGTTTGAGCTAGTTGGCTGACGTTCGACACACTCGATCGTTGTGAATCCACCTTTCATGGGAGGTCCCCCCCAAGTCTCTAGACGGTTGTGGAGCCGAGCGGCGACCGTCAAAGCATTCAGTTTCGCTCCAGTAGTAGGCCTTTATTGACTAAATTGTAACATGACAACCTATGTGATTTCGGCAGAACTTTTGAACCCTTAATTTTAAATGAGTGGGATGATGTTCGACACACTCGATCGTTGTGAAGCCACCTTTCAGGGGACGTCTCCCCCAAGTCTCTGGACGGTTGTGGAGCCGAGCGGCGACCATCAAAGCATTCAGTTTCGCTCCAGTAGTAGGCCTTTATTGACTAAATTGTAACATGACAACCTATGTGATTTCGGCAGAACCTTTGAACCCTTAAGTTTGAGCTTGTGGGCTGACGTTCGACACACTCGATCTATGTGAATCCACCTTTCAGGGAAGGTCTCCCCCAAGTCTCTGGATGGTTGTGGGGCCGAGCGGCGACCGTCAAAGCATTCAGTTTCGCTCCAGTAGTAGCCCTTTATTGACTAAATTGTAACATGACGACCTATGCGATTTCGGCAGGACTTTTGAACCCTTACGTTTGAGTGAGTGGGATGACGTTCGACACACTCGATCGTTCTGAATGCACCTTTCAGGGGAGGTATTCCAAATTCTCTGGACGGTTGACGGGCCGAGTTGCGACCGTCAAAGCATCCAGTTTCGCTCCAGTAGTAGGCCTTTATTGACTAAATTGTAACATGAAGACCGATGTGATTTCGGCAGAACTTTTGAACCCTTACGTTTGAGCTAGTGGGCTGACGTTCAACACACTCGATCGTTGTGAATCCACCTTTCATGGGAGGTCTCCCCCAAGTCTCTGGACGGTTGTGGAGCCGAGCGGCGACCGTCAAAGCATTCAGTTTCGCTCCAGTAGTAGGCCTTTATTGACTAAATTGTAACATGACAACCTATGTGATTTTGGCAGAACTTTTCAACCCTTAAGTTTGAGCTTGTGGGCTGACGTTCGACACACTCGATCTATGTGAATCCACCTTTCAGGGAAGGTCTCCCCCAAGTCTCTGGATGGTTGTGGGGCCGAGCGGCGACCGTCAAAGCATTCAGTTTCGCTACAGTAGTAGCCCTTTATTGACTAAATTGTAACATGACGACCTATGCGATTTCGGCAGAACTTTTGAACCCTTACGTTTGAGTGAGTGGGATGACGTTCGACACACTCGATCGTTCTGAATGCACCTTTCAGGGGAGGTCTTCCAAAGACTCTGGAGGGTTGACGGGCCGAGTTGCGACCGTCAAAGCATCCAGTTTCGCTCCAGTAGTAGGCCTTTATTGACTAAATTGTAACATGAAGACCGATGTGATTTCGGCAGAACTTTTGAACCCTTACGTTTGAGCTAGTGGGCTGACGTTCAACACACTCGATCGTTGTGAATCCACCTTTCATGGGAGGTCTCCCCCAAGTCTCTGGACGGTTGTGGAGCCGAGCGGGGACCGTCAAAGCATTCAGTTTCGCTCCAGTAGTAGGCCTTTATTGACTAAATTGTAACATGACAACCTATGTGATTTTGGCAGAACTTTTCAACCCTTAAGTTTGAGCTTATGGGCTGACGTTCGACACACTCGATCTATGTGAATCCACCTTTCAGGGGAGGTCTCCCCCAAGTCTCTGGACGGTTGTGGGGCCGAGCGTCGACCGTCAAAGCATTCAGTTTAGCTCCAGTAGTAGCCCTTTATTGACTAAATTGTAACATGACGACCTATGTGATTTCGGCAGAACTTTTGAACCCTTAATTTAAAGTGAGTGGGATGATGTTCGACACACTCGATCTTTGTGAAGCCACCTTTCAGGGGACGTCTCCCCCAAGTCTCTGGACGGTGTGGAGCCGAGCGGCGACTATCAAAACATCCAGTTTCGTTCCAGTAGTTGGCCTTTATTGACTAAATTGTAACACGACGACCTGTGTGATTTCGGCAGAACTTTTGAACCCTTAAGTTTGAGCTTGTGGGCTGACGTTCGACACACTCGATCGTAGTGAATCCACCTTTCAGGGGACGTCTCCCCCAAGTCTCGGACGGTTGTGGAGCCGAGCGGCGACCATCAAAACATCCAGTTTCGTTCCAGTAGTTGGCCTTTATTGACCAAATTGTAACATGACGACCTATGTTATTTCGGCAGAACTTTTGAACCCTTAAATTTAAGCTAGTGGGCTGACGTTCAACACACTCGATCGTTGTGAATCCACCTTTCAGGGGACGTCTTCCGCAAGTCTGTGGACGTTTGTGGGGCAGAGTGGCGACAGTCAGAGCATCCAGTTTCCCTCCTGTCGTAGGCCTTTATTGACTAAATTGTAACACGACGACCTATGTTATTTCGGCAGAACTTTTGGACCCTTAAATTTAAGCTAGTTGGCTGACGTTCAACACACTCGATCGTTGTGAATTCACCTTTCAGGGGAGGTGTCCTCCAAGACTCTAGACGGTTGTGGGGTCGTGCGGTAACCGTCAAAGCATTCAGTTTCGCTCCAGGAGTAGGCCTTTATTGACAAAATTGTAACATGACGACCTGTGTGATTTCGGCAGAAGTTTTGAACCCTGAAATTTGAGCTAGTTGCCTGACGTTCGACACACTCGATCTTTGTGAATCCACCTTTCAGATGAGGTCTCTTCCAAGCGTCTAGGAGGTCCTGCGGCCAAAAGGGGAGCGTCAAAGCATTCCATTTTGCTCCAGTCGTAGGCCTTAATGGACTAAATTGTAACATGACGACCTATGTGATTTCGGCAGAACTTTTGAACCATTAAGTTTATGCAAGTGGGCTGACGTTCGACACACTCGATCGTTGTGAATCCACCTTTCAGATGAGGTCTCCTCCAAGACTCTGGACGGTTGTGGGGTCGTGCGGTAACCGTCAAAGCATCCAGTTTCGCTCCAGTAGTAGGAATTTATTGAACAAATTGTAACATGACGACCTATGTTATTTCGGCAGAAGTTTTGAACCCTTAAATTTAAGCTAGTGGGCTGACGTTCGACACATTCGATCGTTGTGAATCCACCTTTCAGGGGTGTTCTCCCCCAAGTCTCTGGACGGTTGTGGGGACGAGCGGCCACCATCAAAACAACCAGTTTTGCTCCAGTCGTAGGCCTTTATTGACTAAATTGGAACACGACGACCTATGTGATTTCGGCAGAACATTTGAACCCTTAAGTTTGAGCTTGTGGGCTGACGTTCGACAGACTCGATCGTTGTGAATCCACCTTTCAGGAGACGTCTCCCCCAAGTCTCTGGACGGTTGTCGGGCCAAATTGCGACCGTCAAAGCATCCAGTTTCACTCCAGTCGTCGGCCTTTATTGACTAAATTGTAACATGACGACCTATGTGATTTCGGCAGAACTTTTGAACCCTTAAGTTTGAGTGAGTGGGATGACGTTCGACACACTCGATCGATCTGAATGCACCTTTCAGGGGAGGTCTTCCCCAAGTCTCTGGACGGTTGTCGGGCCGAGCTGCGACCGTCAAAGCATCCAGTTTCGCTCCAGTAGTAGGCCTTTATTCACTAAATTGTAACATGACGACCGATGTGATTTCGGCAAAAATTTTGAACCCTTACGTTTGAGCTAGTGGGCTGACGTTCGACACACTCGATCGTTGTGAATCCACCTTTCATGGGAGGTCTCCCCCAAGTCTCTGGACGGTTGTGGAGCCGAGCGGCGACCGTCAAAACATCCAGTTTCGTTCCAGTAGTTGGCCTTCATTGACTAAATTGTAACATGACGACCGATGTGATTTCGGCAGAACTTTTGAACCCTTAAGTTTGAGCTTGTGGGCTTACGTTCGACACACTCGATCGTAGTGAATCCGCTTTTCAGGGGACGTCTCCCCCAAGTCTCGGACGGTTGTGGAGTAGAGCGGCGACCATCAAAACAACCAGTTTCGCTCCAGTAGTAGGCCTTTATTGACTAAATTGTAACATGACGACCTATGTGATTTCGGCAGAACCTTTGAACCCTTAAGTTTGAGCTTGTGGGCTGACGTTCGACAGACTCGATCGTTGTGAATCCACCTTTCAGGGAGGTCTCCCCCAAGTCTCTGGACGGTTGTCGGGCCGAGCTGCGACCGTCAAAGCATCCAGTTTCGCTCCAGTCGTCGGCCTTTATTGACTAAATTGTAACATGACGACCTATGTGATTTCGGCAGAACTTTTGAACCCTTAAGTTTGAGTGAGTGGGATGACGTTCGACACACTCGATCGATCTGAATGCACCTTTCAGGGGAGGTCTTCCCCAAGTCTCTGGACGGTTGTCGGGCCGAGCTGCGACCGTCAAAGCATCCAGTTTCGCTCCAGTAGTAGGCCTTTATTGACTAAATTGTAACATGACGACCGATGTGATTTCGGCAGAACTTTTGAACCCTTACGTTTGAGCTAGTGGGCTGACGTTCGACACACTCGATCGTTGTGAATCCACCTTTCATGGGAGGTCTCCCCCAAGTCTCTGGACGGTTGTGGAGCCGAGCGGCGACCGTCAAAACATCCAGTTTCGTTCCAGTAGTTGGCCTTCATTGACTAAATTGTAACATGACGACCGATGTGATTTCGGCAGAACTTTTGAACCCTTAAGTTTGAGCTTGTGGGCTTACGTTCGACACACTCGATCGTAGTGAATCCGCTTTTCAGGGGACGTCTCCCCCAAGTCTCGGACGGTTGTGGAGTAGAGCGGCGACCATCAAAACAACCAGTTTCGCTCCAGTAGTAGGCCTTTATTGACTAAATTGTAACATGACGACGTATGTGATTTCGGCAGAACCTTTGAACCCTTAAGTTTGAGCTTGTGGGCTTACGTTCGACACACTCGATCGTAGTGAATCCGCTTTTCAGGGGACGTCTCCCCCAAGTCTCGGACGGTTGTGGAGTAGAGCGGCGACCATCAAAGCATACACTTTCGCTCCGGTAGTCGGCCTTTATTGACTAAATTGTAACATGACGACCCATGTGATTTCGGCAGAATTTTTGAACCCTTAAGTTTGAGTGAGTGGGATGACGTTCGACACACTCGATCGATCTGAATACACCTTTCAGGGGAGGTCTTCCCCAAGTCTCTGGACGGTTGTCGGGCCGAGCTGCGACCGTCAAAGCATCCAGTTTCGCCCCAGTAGTAGGCCTTTATTGACTAAATTGTAACATGGCGACCGATGTGATTTCGGCAGAACTTTTGAACCCTTAATTTTAAGTGAGTGGGATGATGGTCGACACACTCGATCGTTGTGAAGCCACCTTTCAGGGGACGTCTCCCCCAAGTCTCTGGACGGTTGTGGAGCCGAGCGGCGACCGTCAAAGCATTCAGTTTCGCTCCACTAGTAGCCCTTTATTGACTAAATTGTAACATGACGACCTATGTGATTTCGGCAGAACTTTTGAACCCTTAATTTTAAGTGAGTGGGATGATGTTCGACACACTCGATCGTTGTGAAGCCACCTTTCAGGGGACGTCTCCCCCAAGTCTCTGGAGGGTTGTGGAGCCGAGCGGCGACCATCAAAACATCCAGTTTCGTTCCAGTAGTTGGCCTTTATTGACTAAATTGTAACACGACGACCTGTGTGATTTCGGCAGAACTTTTGAACCCTTAAGTTTGAGCTTGTGGGCTGACATTCGAAACACTCGATCGTAGTGAATCCACCTTTCAGGGGACGTCTCTCCCAAGTCTCTGGACGGTTGTGGAGCCGAGCGGCGACCATCAAAACATCCAGTTTCGTTCCAGTAGTTGGCCTTTATTGACTAAATTGTAACAAGACGACCGATGTGATTTCGGCAGAACTTTTGAACCCTTAAGTTTGAGCTTGTGGGCTTAAGTTCGACACACTCGATCGTAGTGAATCCACCTTTCAGGGGACGTCTCCCCCAAGTCTCGGACGGTTGTGGAGCCGAGCGGTGACCATCAAAACAACCAGTTTCGCTCCAGTAGTAGGCCTTTATTGACTAAATTGTAACATGACGACGTATGTGATTTCGGCAGAACTTTTGAACCCTTAAATTTGAGCTCGCCGGCTGACGTTCAACACACTCGATCATTGTGAATCCACCTTTCAGATGAGGTCTCTTCCAAGCCTCTCGGAGGTTGTGCGGCCGAAAGGCGAGCGTCAAAGCATTCCGTTTTACTCCAGTCGTAGGCCTTTATTGACTAAATTGCAACATGACGACCTATGTGATTTCAGCAGAACTTTTGAACCCTTAAGTTTGAGCTTGTGGGCTGACGTTCGACACACTCTATCGTTGTGAATCCACCTTTAAGGGGAGTTCTCCCCCAACTCTCTGGACGGTTGTGGGGCCGAGCGGCAACCGTCAAAACATCCAGTTTCGCTCCAGTCGTAGGCCTTTCTTGACTAAATTGGAACACGACGACCTATGTGATTTCGGCAGAACTTTTGAACCCTTAAAAGTTTGAGCTTGTGGGCTGACATTCGAGACACTCGATCGTTGTGAATCCACCTTTCAGGGGTGTTCTCCCCAAAGTCTCTGGACGATTGTGGGGACGAGCGGCCACCATCAAAGCATCCAGTTTCGCTCCAGTAGTAGGCCTTTATTGAATAAATTGTTACATGACGACCTATGTTATTCCGGCAGAACTTTTGAACCCTTAAATTTAAGCTAGTGGGCTGACGTTCAACACACTCGATTGTTGTGAATCCCTCTTTTAGGGGAGGTGTTCCCCAACTCTCGGGACGGTTGTGGGGCAGAGCGGGGAAAATCAAAACATCCAGTTTCGCTCCAAGAGTAGGAATTTATTGACCAAATTGTAACCTGACGACCTATGTTATTTCGGCAGAACTTTTGAACCCTTAAGTTTGAGCTTGTGGGCTGACGTTCGACACACTCTATCGTTGTGAATCCACCTTTAAGGGGAGTTCTCCCCCAACTCTCTGGACAGTTGTGGGGCCGAGCGGCAACCGTCAAAACATCCAGTTTCGCTCCAGTCGTAGGCCTTTCTTGACTAAATTGGAACACGACGACCTATGTGATTTCGGCAGAACTTTTGAACCCTTAAAAGTTTGAGCTTGTGGGCTGACATTCGAGACACTCGATCGTTGTGAATCCACCTTTCAGGGGTGTTCTCCCCAAAGTCTCTGGACGATTGTGGGGACGAGCGGCCACCATCAAAGCATCCAGTTTCGCTCCAGTAGTAGGCCTTTATTGAATAAATTGTTACATGACGACCTATGTTATTCCGGCAGAACTTTTGAACCCTTAAATTTAAGCTAGTGGGCTGACGTTCAACACACTCGATTGTTGTGAATCCCTCTTTTAGGGGAGGTGTTCCCCAAGTCTCTGGACGGTTGTGGGGCAGAGCGGGGAAAATCAAAACATCCAGTTTCGCTCCAAGAGTAGGAATTTATTGACCAAATTGTAACATGACGACCTATGTTATTTCGGCAGAAGTTTTGAACCCTTAAATTTAAGCTAGTGGGCTGACGTTCGACACATTCGATCGTTGTGAATCCACCTTTCAGGGGTGTTCTCCCCCAAGTCTCTGGACGGTTGTGGGGACGAGCGGCCACCATCAAAACAACCAGTTTTGCTCCAGTCGTAGGCCTTTATTGACTAAATTGGAACACGACGACCTATGTGATTTCGGCAGAACATTTGAACCCTTAAGTTTGAGCTTGTGGGCTGACGTTCGACAGACTCGATCGTTGTGAATCCACCTTTCAGGAGACGTCTCCCCCAAGTCTCTGGACGGTTGTCGGGCCAAATTGCGACCGTCAAAGCATCCAGTTTCACTCCAGTCGTCGGCCTTTATTGACTAAATTGTAACATGACGACCTATGTAATTTCGGCAGAACTTTTGAACCCTTAAGTTTGAGTGAGTGGGATGACGTTCGACACACTCGATCGATCTGAATGCACCTTTCAGGGGAGGTCTTCCCCAAGTCTCTGGACGGTTGTCGGGCCGAGCTGCGACCGTCAAAGCATCCAGTTTCGCTCCAGTAGTAGGCCTTTATTGACTAAATTGTAACATGACGACCGATGTGATTTCGGCAAAAATTTTGAACCCTTACGTTTGAGCTAGTGGGCTGACGTTCGACACACTCGATCGTTGTGAATCCACCTTTCATGGGAGGTCTCCCCCAAGTCTCTGGACGGTTGTGGAGCCGAGCGGCGACCGTCAAAACATCCAGTTTCGTTCCAGTAGTTGGCCTTCATTGACTAAATTGTAGCATGACGACCGATGTGATTTCGGCAGAACTTTTGAACCCTTAAGTTTGAGCTTGTGGGCTTACGTTCGACACACTCGATCGTAGTGAATCCGCTTTTCAGGGGACGTCTCCCCCAAGTCTCGGACGGTTGTGGAGTAGAGCGGCGACCATTCAAAACAACCAGTTTCGCTCCAGTAGTAGGCCTTTATTGACTAAATTGTAACATGACGACGTATGTGATTTCGGCAGAACCTTTGAACCCTTAAATTTGAGCTCGCCGGCTGACGTTCGACACACTCGATCATTGTGAATCCACCTTTCAGATGAGGTCTCTTCCAAGTCTCTCGGAGGTCGTGCGGCCGAAAGGCGAGCGTCAAAGCATTCCGTTTTACTCCAGTCGCAGGCCTTTCTTGACTAAATTGCAACATGACGACCTATGTGATTTCAGCAGAACTTTTAAACCCTTAAGTTTGAGCTTGTGGGCTGACGTTCGACACACTCGATCGTTGTGAATCCACCTTTAAGGGGAGTTCTCCTCCAAGCCTCTGGACGGTTGGGTGGCCGAGCGGCAACCGTCAAAACATCCAGTTTCGCTCCAGTCGTAGGCCTTTATTGACTAAATTGGAACACGACGACCTATGTGATTTCGGCAGAACTTTTGAACCCTTAAGTTTGAGCTTGTGGGCTGACGTTCGAGACACTCGATCGTTGTGAATCCACCTTTCAGGGGAGGTCTTCCCCAAGTCTCTGGACGGTTGTCGGGCCGAGCTGCGACCATCAAAGCATCCAGTTTCGCTCCAGGAGTAGGCATTTATTGACCAAATTGTAACATGACGACCTATGTTATTTCGGCAGAACTTTTGAACCCTTACATTTAAGCTAGTGGGCTGACGTTCAACACACTCGATCGTTGTGAATCCACCTTTCAGGGGACGTCTTCCGCAAGTCTGTGGACGGTTGTGGGGCAGAGTGGCGACAGTCAGATCATCCAGTTTCCCTCCTGTCGTAAGCCTTTATTGACTAAATTGTAACACGACGACCTGTTATTTCGGCAGAACTTTTGGACCCTTAAATTTAAGCTAGTTGGCTGACGTTCAACACACTCGATCGTTGTGAATTCACCTTTCAGGGGAGGTGTCCTCCAAGACTCTAGACGGTTGTGGGGTCGTGCGGTAACCGTCAAAGCATTCAGTTTCGCTCCAGGAGTATGCCTTTATTGACAAAATTGTAACATGACGACCTGTGTGATTTCGGCAGAACTTTTGAACCCTGAAATTTGAGCTAGTTGCCTGACGTTCGACACACTCGATATTTGTGAATCCACCTTTCAGATGAGGTCTCTTCCAAGCGTCTCGGAGGTCCTGCGGCCAAAAGGGGAGCGTCAAAGCATTCCGTTTTGCTCCAGTCGTAGGCCTTCATTGACTAAATTGTAACATGACGACCTATGTGATTTCGGCAGAACTTTTGAACCATTAAGTTTATGCAAGTGGGCTGACGTTCGACACACTCGATCGTTGTGAATCCACCTTTCAGATGAGGTCTCCTCCAAGACTCTGGACGGTTGTGGGGTCGTGCGGTAACCGTCAAAGCATCCAGTTTCGCTCCAGTAGTCGGCCTTTATTGACTAAATTGTAACATGACGACCTATGTGATTTCAGCAGAACTTTTGAACCCTGAAGTTTGAGCTAGTAGGCTGATGTTCGGCACACTCGATCGTTGTGAATCCACCTTTCAGGGTAGGTCTTCCCCAAGTCTCTGGACGGTTGTGGGGCAAAGCGGCGACCATCAGAGCATCCAGTGCCCCTCTAGTAGTTTGCCTTTTTTGACTAAATTGTGACATAACGACCTATGTGATTTCGTCTGAACTTTTGAACCCTTAAGTTTATGCAAGTGGGCTGACGTTCGACACACTCGATCGTTGTGAATCCACCTTTCAGATGAGGTCTCTTCCAAGCCTCTCGGAGGTCGTGCTGCTGAATGGCGATCGTCAAAGCATTCCGTTGCGCTCCAGTAGTAGGCCTTTATTGACTAAATTGGAACATGACAACCTATGTGATTTCCGTCGAACCTTTGAACCCTTAAGTTTGAGCAAGTGGGCTGATGTTCGACACACACGATCGTTGTGAATCCACCTTTCAGATGAGGTCTCTTCCAAGCCTCTCGGAGGTCGTGCGGCCGAATGGCGATCGTCAAAGCATTCCGTTTCACTCCAGTAGTAGGCCTTTATTGACTAAATTGGAACATGACAACCAATGTGATTTCAGTAGAACTTTTTAACCCTTAAGTTTGAGCTAGTGGGCTAATGTTCGGCATATTCGATCGCTGTGAATCCACCTTTCAGGGGAGGTCTCCCCCAAGTCTCTGGACGGTTGTGGGACCGAGCGGCGACCGTCAAATCATTAAGTTTCGCTGCAGTCTTAGGCCTTTATTGATTAAATTGTAACATGACGACCTATGTGATTTCAGCAGAACTTTTGAACCCTGAAGTTTGAGCTAGGGGGCTGATGTTCGGAAAACTCGATCGTTGTGAATCCACCTTTCAGGGTAGGTCTCTTCCAAGCCTTTCGGAGGTCGTGCGGCAGAAAGGCGAATGTCAAAGCATTCCGTTTCGCTCCAGTAGTTGGCCTTTATTGACTAAATTGTAACATGACGACCGATGTGATTTCGGCAGAACTTTTGAACCCTTACGTTTGAGCTAGTGGGCTGACGTTCGACACACTCGATCGTTGTGAATGCACCTTTAAGGGGAGGTCTTCCCCAAGTCTCTGGATGGTTGTGGGGCCGAGCGGCGACCGTCAAAGCAACACGTTTCGCTCCAGTAATCGGCCTTTCTTTACTAAATTGCAACACGACGACCCATGTGATTTCGGCAGAACTTTTGAACCCTTACGTTTGAGCTTGTGGGCTGACATTCGACACACTCGATCGTTGGGAATCCACCTTTGAGGGGAGGTCTCCCCAAGTCTCTGGACGGTTGTGGAGCCGAGCGGCGACCATCCAAACATCCAGTTTTGCTACAGTAGTAGGCCTTTATTGACAAAATTGTAACATGACGACCTATGTGATTTCGGCAGAACTTTTGAACCCTTAATTTTGAGCTAGTGGGCTGACGTTCGACTCACTCGATCGTGCTGAATCCACCTTTCAGATGAGGTCTCTTCCCAAGTCTTCTGGACGGTTCGTGCGGCCGAGAAGGCGAATGTCAAAGCATTCAGTTTCGCTCCAGTAGTAGGCCTTTATTGACTAAATTGTAACATGACGACTGATGTGATTTCGGCAGAACTTTTGAACCCTTACGTTTGAGCTAGTGGGCTGACGTTCGACACACTCGATCGATGTGAATCCACCTTTCAGATGAGGACTCTTCCAACCCACTCAGAGGTCGTGTGGCTGAAAGGCGAGCGTCAAAGCATTCCGTTTCGCACCAGTAGTTGGCCTTTATTGAATAAATTGTTACATGACGACCTATGTAATTTCAACAGAACTTTTGAACCCTTACCTTTGAGCGAGTGGGCTGACGTTCGACACACTCGATCGATGTGAACCCACCTTTCTTGGGAGGTCTCCCCCAAGTCTCTGGATGGTTGTGGAACCGAGCGGCGACCGTCAAAGCATCCAGTTTCGCTCCAGTAGTAGGCCTTTATTGACTAAATTGTAACATGACAACCTATGTGATTTCGGCAGAGATTTTGAACCCTTAAGTTTGAGCTTGTGGGCTGACGTTCGACACACTCGATCATTGTGAATCCACCTTTCAGGGGAGGTCTCCCCCAAGTCTCTGGACGGTTGTGGAGCCGAGCGGCGACCGTCAAAGCATTCAGTTTCGCTCCAGTAGTAGGCCTTTATTGACTAAATTGTAACATGACAACCTATGTGATTTCGGCAGAACGTTTGAACCCTTAAGTTTGAGCTTGTGGGCTGACGTTCGACACACTCGATCTATGTGAATCTACCTTTCAGGGGAGGTCTCCCCCAAGTCTCTGGACGGTTGTGGGGCCGAGCGGCGACCGTCAAAGCATTCAGTTTCGCTCCAGCAGTAGCCCTTAATTGACTAAATTGTAACATGACGACCTATGTGATTTCGGCAGAACTTTTGAACCCTTAATTTTAAGTGAGTGGGATGATGTTCGACACACTCGATCGTTTTGAAGCCACCTTTCAGGGGACGTCTCCCCCAAGTCTCTGGACGGTTGTGGAGCCGAGCGGCGACCATCAAAACATCCAGTTTCGTTCCAGTAGTTGGCCTTTATTGACTAAATTGTAACACGACGACCTGTGTGATTTCGGCAGAACTTTTGAACCCTTAAGTTTGAGCTTGTGGGCTGACGTTCGACACACTCGATCGTCGTGAATCCACCTTTCAGGGGACGTCTCCCCCAAGTCTCGGACGGTTGTGGAGCCGAGCGGCGACCATCAAAACAACCAGTTTCGCTCCAGTAGTAGGCCTTTATTGACTAAATTGTAACATGACAACCTATGTGATTTCGGCAGAACTTTTGAACCCTTAAG
The DNA here is from genome assembly GCF_024500275.1 of Phycodurus eques. Taxonomy (NCBI): domain Eukaryota; kingdom Metazoa; phylum Chordata; class Actinopteri; order Syngnathiformes; family Syngnathidae; genus Phycodurus; species Phycodurus eques. Next base: position 1,712,331 of record NC_084532.1, on the reverse strand, counting down.
TTTGAGCTTGTGGGCTGACGTTCGACACACTCGATCTATTTGAATCCACCTTTCAGGGGAGGTCTCCCCCAAGTCTCTGGATGGTTGTGGGGCCGAGCGCCGACCGTCAAAGCATTCAGTTTCGCTCCAGTAGTAGCCCTTTATTGACTAAATTGTAACATGACGACCTATGCGATTTCGGCAGAACTTTTGAACCCTTAAATTTAAGCTAGTGGGCTGACGTTCAACACACTCGATTGTTGTGAATCCCTCTTTAAGGTGAGGTGTTCCCCAAGTCTCTGGACAGTTGTGGGGCCGAGCGGGGACCATCAAAAAATCCAGTTTCGCTCCAGGAGTAGGCATTTATTGTCCAAATTGTAACATCACGACCAATGTTATTTCGGCAGAAGTTTTGAACCCTTAAATTTAAGCTAGTGGGCTGACGTTCAACACACTCGATCGTTGTGAATCCCCCTTTCAGGGGAGGTCTTCCCCAAGTCTCTGGACGGTTGACGGGCCGAGTTGCGACCGTCAAAGCATCCAGTTTCGCTCCAGTAGTAGGCCTTTATTGACTAAATTGTAATATGACGACCGATGTGATTTCGGCAGAACTTTTGAACCCTTACCCTTGAGCTAGTGGGCTGACGTTCGACACACTCGATTGTTGTGAATCCACCTTTCAGGGGAGGTCTCCCCCAAGTCTCTGGACGGTTTTGGAGCCGAGCGGCGACCGTCAAAGCATTCAGTTTCGCTCCAGTAGTAGGCCTTTATTGACTAAATTGTAACATGACGACCAATGTGATTTCGGCAGAACTTTTGAACCCTTAATTTTAAATGAGTGGGATGATGTTCGACACACTCGATCGTTGTGAAGCCACCTTTCAGGGAACGTCTCCCCCAAGTCTCTGGACAGTTGTGGGGCCGAGCGGGGACCATCAAAACATCCAGTTTCGCTCCAGGAGTAGGCATTTATTGACCAAATTGTAACATGACGACCAATGTTATTTCGGCAGAAGTTTTGAACCCTTAAATTTAAGCTAGTGGGCTGACGTTCAACACACTCGATCGTTGTGATTCCCCTTTCAGGGGAGGTGTTCCCCAAGTCTCTGGACAGTTGTGGGGCCGAGCGGGGACCATCAAAACATCCAGTTTCGCTCCAGGAGTAGGCCTTTATTGAATAAATTGTTACATGACGACCTATGTAATTTCGGCAGAAGTTTTGAACCCTTACCTTTGAGCTAGTGGGCTGACGTTCGACACACTCGATCTATGTGAATCCACCTTTCAGGGGAGGTCTCCCCCAAGTCTCTGGACGGTTGTGGGGCTGAGCGGCGACCGTCAAAGCATTCAGTTTCGCTCCAGTAGTAGCCATTTATTGACTAAATTGTAACATGACAACCTATGTGATTTCGGCAGAACTTTTGAACCCTTAATTTTAAGTGAGTGGGATGATGTTCGACACACTCGATCGTTGTGAATCCACCTTTCAGGGGAGGTCTTCCCCAAGTCTCTGGACGGATGTCGGGCCGAGCTGCGACCCTCAAAGCATACTGTTTCGCTCCAGTAGTCGGCCTTTATTGACTAAATTGTTACATGACGACCTATGTAATTTCGGCAGAAGCTTTGAACCCTTACCTTTGAGCTAGTGGGCTGACGTTCGACACACTCGATCTATGTGAATCCACCTTTCAGGGGAGGTCTTCCCCAAGTCTCTGGACGGTTGTGGGGCCGAGCGGCGACCGTCAAAGCATCCAGTTTCGCTCCAGTAGTAGGCCTTTATTGACTAAATTGTAACACGACGACTTATGTGATTTCGGCAGAATTTTTGAACCCTTAAGTTTGAGTGAGTGGGATGACGTTCGACACACTCGATCGATCTGAATGCACCTTTCAGGGGAGGTCTTCCCAAGTCTCTGGACGGTTGACGGGCCGAGTTGCGACCGTCAAAGCATCCAGTTTCGCTCCAGTAGTAGGCCTTTATTGACTAAATTGTAATATGACGACCGATGTGATTTCGGCAGAACTTTTGAACCCTTACGTTTGAGCTAGTGGGCTGTCGTTCGACACACTCGATCGTTGTGAATCCACCTTTCAGGGGTGTTCTCCCCCAAGTCTCTGGACGGTTGTGGGGCCGAGCGGCGACCGTCAAAACATTCAGTTTCGCTCCAGTAGTAGCCCTTTATTGACTAAATTGTAAAACGACGAACAATGTGATTTCAGCAGAACTTTTGAACCCTTACGTTTGAGCTTGTGGGCTGACGTTCGACACACTCGATCGTTGTGAATCCACCTTTCAGGGGTGTTCTCCCCCAAGTCTCTGGACGGTTGTGGGGACGAGCGGCCACCATCAAAGCATCCAGTTTCGCTCCAGTAGTAGGCCTTTATTGAATAAATTGTTACATGACGACCTATGTAATTTCGGCAGAACTTTTGAACCCGTACCTTTGAGCTAGTGGGCTGACGTTCGACACACCCAATCGTTGTGAATCCACCTTTCAGGGGAGGTCTTCCCAAGTCTCTGGACGGTTGTCGGGCCGAGCGGCGACCGTCAAAGCATTCAGTTTCGCTCCAGTAGTAGGCCTTTATTGACTAAATTGTAACATGTCAACCTATGTGATTTCGGCAGAACTTTTGAACCCTTAAGTTTGAGCTTGTGGGCTGACGTTCGACACACTCGATCGTAGTGAATCCACCTTTCAGGGGACGTCTCCCCCAAGTCTCGGACGGTTGTGGAGCCGAGCGGCGACCATCAAAACAACCAGTTTCGCTCCAGTAGTAGGCCTTTATTGAATAAATTGTTACATGACGACCTATGTAATTTCGGCAGAACTTTTGAACCCTTACCTTTGAGCTAGTGGGCTGACGTTCGACACACTCGATCGTTGTGAATCCACCTTTCAGGGGAGGTCTTCCCCAAGTCTCTGGACGGTTGTCGGGCCGAGCTGCGACCGTCAAAGCATACAGTTTCGCTCCAGTAGTCGGCCTTTATTGACTAAATTGTAACATGACGACCTATGTGATTTCGGCAGAATTTTTGAACCCTTACGTTTGAGTGAGTGGGATGACGTTCGACACACTCGATCGTTCTGAATGCACCTTTCAGGGGAGGTCTTCCCCAAGTCTCTGGACGGTTGTCGGGCCGAGCTGCGACTGTCAAAGCATCCAGTTTCGCTCCAGTAGTCGGCCTTTATTGACTAAATTGTAACACGACGACCTATGTTATTTCGGCAGAACTTTTGAACCCTTATATTTAAGCTAGTGGGCTGACGTTCAACACACTCGATTGTTGTGAATCCCTCTTTCAGGGGAGGTGTTCCCCAAGTCTCTGGACGGTTGTGGGGCCGAGCGGGGACCATCAAAACATCCAGTTTCGCTCCAGGAGTAGGCATTTATTGACCAAATTGTAACATGACGACCAATGTTATTTCGGCAGAAGTTTTGAACCCTTAAATTTAAGCTAGTGGGCTGACGTTCAACACACTCGATCGTTGTGAATCCCCCTTTCAGGGGAGGTCTTCCCCAAGTCTCTGGATGATTGTGGGGCCGAGCGGCGACCATCAAAAATCCAGTTTCGCTCCAGGAGTAGGCATTTATTGACTAAATTGTAACATGACGACTGATGTAATTTCGGCAGAACTTTTGAACCCTTAAGTTTGAGTGAGTGGGATGACGTTCGACACACTCGATCGATCTGAATGCACCTTTCAGGGGAGGTCTTCCCAAGTCTCTGGACGGTTGACGGGCCGAGCGGCGACCGTCAAAGCATTCAGTTTCGCTCCAGTAGTAGGCCTTTATTGACTAAATTGTAACATGTCAACCTATGTGATTTCGGCAGAACTTTTGAACCCTTAATTTTAAATGAGTGGGATGATGTTCGACACACTCGATCGTTGTGAAGCCACCTTTCAGGGCACGTCTCCCCCAAGTCTCTGGACGGTTGTGGAGCCGAGCGGCGACCATCAAAACATCCAGTTTCGTTCCAGTAGTTGGCCTTTACTGACTAAATTGTAACATGACGACCTATGTGATTTCGGCAGAACTTTTGAACCCTTAAGTTTGAGCTTGTGGGCTGACGTTCGACACACTCGATCGTAGTGAATCCACCTTTCAGGAGACGTCTCCCCCAAATCTCGGACGGTTGTGGAGCCGAGCGGCGACCATCAAAACAACCAGTTTCGCTCCAGTAGTAGGCCTTTTTTGAATAAATTGTTACATGACGACCTATGTAATTTCGGCAGAACTTTTGAACCCTTACCTTTGAGCTAGTGGGCTGACGTTCGACACACTCGATCGTTGTGAATCCACCTTTCAGGGGAGGTCTTCCCCAAGTCTCTGGACGGTTGTCGGGCCGAGCTGCGACCCTCAAAGCATACTGTTTCGCTCCAGTAGTCGGCCTTTATTGACTAAATTGTAACATGACGACCTATGCGATTTCGGCAGAACTTTTGAACCCTTACGTTTGAGTGAGTGGGATGACGTTCGACACACTCGATCGTTCTGAATGCACCTTTCAGGGGAGGTCTTCCCCAAGTCTCTGGACGGTTGTCGGGCCGAGCTGCGACCATCAAAGCATCCAGTTTCGCTCCAGTAGTCGGCCTTTATTGACTAAATTGTAACACGACGACCTATGTTATTTCGGCAGAACTTTTGAACCCTTAAATTTAAGCTAGTGGGCTGACGTTCAACACACTCGATTGTTGTGAATCCCTCTTTCAGGGGAGGTGTTCCCCAAGTCTCTGGACGGTTGTGGGGCCGAGCGGGGACCATCAAAACATCCAGTTTCGCTCCAGTAGTAGGCCTTTATTGAATAAATTGTTACATGACGACCTATGTAATTTCGGCAGAACTTTTGAACCCGTACCTTTGAGCTAGTGGGCTGACGTTCGACACACCCGATCGTTGTGAATCCACCTTTCAGGGGAGGTCTTCGCAAGTCTTTGGACGGTTGTCGGGCCGAGCTGCGACCATCAAAGCATCCAGTTTCGCTCCAGTAGTAGGCCTTTATTAAATAAATTGTAACATGACGACCGATGTGATTTCGGCAGAACTTTTGAACCCTTACGTTTGAGCTAGTTGGCTGACGTTCGACACACTCGATCGTTGTGAATCCACCTTTCAGGGAAGGTCTTCCCCAAGTCTCTGGACGGTTGTCGGGCCGAGCTGCGACCCTCAAAACATCCAGTTTCGCTCCAGTAGTCGGCCTTTATTGACTAAATTGTAACATGACGACCTATGCGATTTCGGCAGAACTTTTGAACCCTTACGTTTGAGTGAGTGGGATGACGTTCGACACACTCGATCGTTCTGAATGCACCTTTCAGGGGAGGTCTCCTCAAGTCTCTGGACGGTTGTGGAGCCGAGCGGCGACCATCCAAACATCCAGTTTTGGTACAGTAGTAAGCCTTTTTTTGACTAAATTGTAACATGACGACCTATGTGATTTCGGCAGAACTTTTGAACCCTTAAGTTTGAGCTTGTGGGCTGACGTTCGACACACTCGATCTACTTGAATCCACCTTTCAGGGGAGGTCTTCCCCAAGTCTCTGGACGGTTGTCGGGCCAAGCTGCGACCGTCAAAGCATCCAGTTTCGCTCCAGTAGTAGGCCTTTATTGACTAAATTGTAACACGACGACCTACGTTATTTCGGCAGAACTTTTGAACCCTTAAATTTAAGCTAGTGGGCTGACGTTCAACACACTCGATTGTTGTGAATCCCTCTTTAAGGGGAGGTGTTCCCCAAGTCTCTGGACAGTTGTGGGGCCGAGCGGGGACCATCAAAACATCCAGTTTCGCTCCAGGAGTAGGCATTTATTGACCAAATTGTAACATGACGACCAATGTTATTTCGGCAGAAGTTTTGAACCCTTAAATTTAAGCTAGTGGGCTGACGTTCAACACACTCGATCGTTGTGAATCCCCCTTTGAGGGGAGGTCTCCCCCAAGTCTCTGGACGGTTGTGGAGCCGAGCGGCGACCATCAAAACAACCAGTTTCGCTCCAGTAGTAGGCCTTTATTGAATAAATTGTTACATGACGACCTATGTAATTTCGGCAGAAGTTTTGAACCCTTACCTTTGAGCTAGTGGGCTGACGTTCGACACACTCGATCTATGTGAATCCACCTTTCAGGGGAGGTCTCCCGCAAGTCTCTGGACGGTTGTGGGGCCGAGCGGCGACCGTCAAAGCATTCAGTTTCGCTCCAGTAGTAGCCATTTATTGACTAAATTGTAACATGACAACCTATGTGATTTCGGCAGAACTTTTGAACCCTTAATTTTAAGTGAGTGGGATGATGTTCGACACACTCGATCGTTGTGAATCCACCTTCCAGGGGAGGTCTTCCCCAAGTCTCTGGACGGTTGTCGGGCCGAGCTGCGACCCTCAAAGCATACTGTTTCGCTCCAGTAGTCGGCCTTTATTGACTAAATTGTTACACGACGACCTATGTAATTTCGGCAGAAGTTTTGAACCCTTACCTTTGAGCTAGTGGGCTGACGTTCGACACACTCGATCTATGTGAATCCACCTTTCAGGGGAGGTCTTCCTCAAGTCTCTGGACGGTTGTGGGGCCGAGCGGCGACCATCAAAGCATCCAGTTTCGCTCCAGTAGTAGGCCTTTATTGACTAAATTGTAACACGACGACCTATGTGATTTCGGCAGAATTTTTGAACCCTTAAGTTTGAGTGAGTGGGATGACGTTCGACACACTCGATCGATCTGAATGCACCTTTCAGGGGTGTTCTCCCCCAAGTCTCTGGACGGTTGTGGGGACGAGCGGCCACCATCAAAGCATCCAGTTTCGGTCCAGTAGTAGGCCTTTATTGAATAAATTGTTACATGACGACCTATGTAATTTCGGCAGAACTTTTGAACCCTTACCTTTGAGCTAGTGGGCTGACGTTCGACACACTCGATCGTTGTGAATCCACCTTTCAGGGGTGTTCTCCCCCAAGTCTCTGGACGGTTGTCGGGACGAGCGGCCACCATCAAAGCATCCAGTTTCGCTCCAGTAGTAGGCCTTTATTGAATAAATTGTTACATGACGACCTTTGTAATTTCGGCAGAACTTTTGAACCCGTACCTTTGAGCTAGTGGGCTGACGTTCGACACACCCGATCGTTGTGAATCCACCTTTCAGGGGAGGTCTTCCCAAGTCTTTGGACGGTTGTCGGGCTGAGATGCGACCATCAAAGCATCCAGTTTCGCTCCAGTAGTTGGCCTTTATTAAATAAATTGTAACATGACGACCGATGTGATTTCGGCAGAACTTTTGAACCCTTACGTTTGAGCTAGTTGGCTTACGTTCGAGACACTCGATCGTTGTGAATCCACCTTTCATGGGAGGTCTCCCCCAAGTCTCTGGACGGTTGTCGGGCCGAGCGGCGACCGTCAAAGCATTCAGTTTCGCTCCAGTAGTAGGCCTTTATTGACTAAATTGTAACATGTCAACCTATGTGATTTCGGCAGAACTTTTGAACCCTTAATTTTAAATGAGTGGGATGATGTTCGACACACTCGATCGTTGTGAAGCCACCTTTCAGGGGACGTCTCCCCCAAGTCTCTGGACGGTTGTGGAGCCGAGCGGCGACCATCAAAACATCCAGTTTCGTTCCAGTAGTTGGCCTTTACTGACTAAATTGTAACATGACGACCTATGTGATTTCGGCAGAACTTTTGAACCCTTAAGTTTGAGCTTGTGGGCTGACGTTCGACACACTCGATCGTAGTGAATCCACCTTTCAGGAGGCGTCTCCCCCAAATCTCGGACGGTTGTGGAGCCGAGCGGCGACCATCAAAACAACCAGTTTCGCTCCAGTAGTAGGCCTTTTTTGAATAAATTGTTACATGACGACCTATGTAATTTCGGCAGAACTTTTGAACCCTTACCTTTGAGCTAGTGGGCTGACGTTCGACACACTCGATCGTTGTGAATCCACCTTTCAGGGGAGGTCTTCCCCAAGTCTCTGGACGGTTGTCGGGCCGAGCTGCGACCCTCAAAGCATACTGTTTCGCTCCAGTAGTCGGCCTTTATTGACTAAATTGTAACATGACGACCTATGCGATTTCGGCAGAACTTTTGAACCCTTACGTTTGAGTGAGTGGGATGACGTTCGACACACTCGATCGTTCTGAATGCACCTTTCAGGGGAGGTCTTCCCCAAGTCTCTGGACGGTTGTCGGGCCGAGCTGCGACCATCAAAGCATCCAGTTTCGCTCCAGTAGTCGGCCTTTATTGACTAAATTGTAACACGACGACCTATGTTATTTCGGCAGAACTTTTGAACCCTTAAATTTAAGCTAGTGGGCTGACGTTCAACACACTCGATTGTTGTGAATCCCTCTTTCAGGGGAGGTGTTCCCCAAGTCTCTGGACGGTTGTGGGGCCGAGCGGGGACCATCAAAACATCCAGTTTCGCTCCAGGAGTAGGCATTTATTGACCAAATTGTAACATGACGACCAATGTTATTTCGGCAGAAGTTTTGAACCCTTAAATTTAAGCTAGTGGGCTGACGTTCAACACACTCGATCGTTGTGAATCCCCCTTTCAGGGGAGGTCTTCCCCAAGTCTCTGGACGATTGTGGGGCCGAGCGGCGACCATCAAAAATCCAGTTTCGCTCCAGGAGTAGGCATTTATTGACTAAATTGTAACATGACGACTGATGTAATTTCGGCAGAACTTTTGAACCCTTACCCTTGAGCTAGTGGGCTGACGTTCGACACACTCGATCGTTGTGAATCCACCTTTCAGGGGAGGTCTTCCCCAAGTCTCTGGACGGTTGTGGGGCCGAGCGGCGACCGTCAAAGCATCCAGTTTCGCTCCAGTAGTAGGCCTTTATTGACTAAATTGTAACACGACGACTTATGTGATTTCGGCAGAATTTTTGAACCCTTAAGTTTGAGTGAGTGGGATGACGTTCGACACACTCGATCGATCTGAATGCACCTTTCAGGGGAGGTCTTCCCAAGTCTCTGGACGGTTGACGGGCCGAGTTGCGACCGTCAAAGCATCCAGTTTCGCTCCAGTAGTAGGCCTTTATTGACTAAATTGTAATATGACGACCGATGTGATTTCGGCAGAACTTTTGAACCCTTACGTTTGAGCTAGTGGGCTGTCGTTCGACACACTCGATCGTTGTGAATCCACCTTTCATGGGAGGTCTCCCCCAAGTCTCTGGACGGTTGTGGAGCCGAGGCGGCGACCATCAAAACAACCGGTTTCGCTCCAGTAGTAGGCCTTTATTGAATAAAATGTTACATGACGACCTATGTAATTTCGGCAGAAGTTTTGAACCCTTACCTTTGAGCTAGTGGGCTGACATTCGACACACTCGATCTATGTGAATCCACCTTTCAGGGGAGGTCTTCCCCAAGTCTCTGGACGGTTGTCGGGCCGAGCTGCGACCCTCAAAGCATACTGTTTCGCTCCAGTAGTCGGCCTTTATTGACTAAATTGTAACATGACGACCTATGCGATTTCGGCAGAACTTTTGAACCCTTACGTTTGAGTGAGTGGGATGACGTTCGACACACTCGATCGTTCTGAATGCACCTTTCAGGGGAGGTCTTCCCCAAGTCTCTGGACGGTTGTCGGGCCGAGCTGCGACCATCAAAGCATCCAGTTTCGCTCCAGTAGTCGGCCTTTATTGACTAAATTGTAACACGACGACCTATGTTATTTCGGCAGAACTTTTGAACCCTTAAATTTAAGCTAGTGGGCTGACGTTCAACACACTCGATTGTTGTGAATCCCTCTTTCAGGGGAGGTGTTCCCCAAGTCTCTGGACGGTTGTGGGGCCGAGCGGGGACCATCAAAACATCCAGTTTCGCTCCAGGAGTAGGCATTTATTGACCAAATTGTAACATGACGACCAATGTTATTTCGGCAGAAGTTTTGAACCCTTAAATTTAAGCTAGTGGGCTGACGTTCAATACACTCGATCGTTGTGAATCCCCCTTTCAGGGGAGGTCTTCCCCAAGTCTCTGGACGATTGTGGGGCCGAGCGGCGACCATCAAAAATCCAGTTTCGCTCCAGGAGTAGGCATTTATTGACTAAATTGTAACATGACGACTGATGTAATTTCGGCAGAACTTTTGAACCCTTACCCTTGAGCTAGTGGGCTGACGTTCGACACACTCGATCGTTGTGAATCCACCTTTCAGGGGAGGTCTTCCCCAAGTCTCTGGACGGTTGTGGGGCCGAGCGGCGACCGTCAAAGCATCCAGTTTCGCTCCAGTAGTAGGCCTTTATTGACTAAATTGTAACACGACGACTTATGTGATTTCGGCAGAATTTTTGAACCCTTAAGTTTGAGTGAGTGGGATGACGTTCGACACACTCGATCGATCTGAATGCACCTTTCAGGGGAGGTCTTCCCAAGTCTCTGGACGGTTGACGGGCCGAGTTGCGACCGTCAAAGCATCCAGTTTCGCTCCAGTAGTAGGCCTTTATTGACTAAATTGTAATATGACGACCGATGTGATTTCGGCAGAACTTTTGAACCCTTACGTTTGAGCTAGTGGGCTGTCGTTCGACACACTCGATCGTTGTGAATCCACCTTTCATGGGAGGTCTCCCCCAAGTCTCTGGACGGTTGTGGAGCCGAGGCGGCGACCATCAAAACAACCGGTTTCGCTCCAGTAGTAGGCCTTTATTGAATAAAATGTTACATGACGACCTATGTAATTTCGGCAGAAGTTTTGAACCCTTACCTTTGAGCTAGTGGGCTGACATTCGACACACTCGATCTATGTGAATCCACCTTTCAGGGGAGGTCTCCCCCAAGTCTCTGGACGGTTGTGGGGCCGAGCGGCGACCGTCAAAGCATTCAGTTTCGCTCCAGTAGTAGCCCTTTATTGACTAAATTGTAAAACGACGAACAATGTGATTTCAGCAGAACTTTTGAACCCTTACGTTTGAGCTTGTGGGCTGACGTTCGACACACTCGATCGTTGTGAATCCACCTTTCAGGGGTGTTCTCCCCCAAGTCTCTGGACGGTTGTGGGGACGAGCGGCCACCATCAAAGCATCCAGTTTCGCTCCAGTAGTAGGCCTTTATTGAATAAATTGTTACATGACGACCTATGTAATTTCGGCAGAACTTTTGAACCCTTACCCTTGAGCTAGTGGGCTGACGTTCGACACACTCGATCGTTGTGAATCCACCTTTCAGGGGAGGTCTTCCCCAAGTCTCTGGACGGTTGTGGGGCCGAGCGGCGACCGTCAAAGCATCCAGTTTCGCTCCAGTAGTAGGCCTTTATTGACTAAATTGTAACACGACGACTTATGTGATTTCGGCAGAATTTTTGAACCCTTAAGTTTGAGTGAGTGGGATGACGTTCGACACACTCGATCGATCTGAATGCACCTTTCAGGGGAGGTCTTCCCAAGTCTCTGGACGGTTGACGGGCCGAGTTGCGACCGTCAAAGCATCCAGTTTCGCTCCAGTAGTAGGCCTTTATTGACTAAATTGTAATATGACGACCGATGTGATTTCGGCAGAACTTTTGAACCCTTACGTTTGAGCTAGTGGGCTGTCGTTCGACACACTCGATCGTTGTGAATCCACCTTTCATGGGAGGTCTCCCCCAAGTCTCTGGACGGTTGTGGAGCCGAGCGGCGACCATCAAAACAACCGGTTTCGCTCCAGTAGTAGGCCTTTATTGAATAAAATGTTACATGACGACCTATGTAATTTCGGCAGAAGTTTTGAACCCTTACCTTTGAGCTAGTGGGCTGACATTCGACACACTCGATCTATGTGAATCCACCTTTCAGGGGAGGTCTCCCCCAAGTCTCTGGACGGTTGTGGGGCCGAGCGGCGACCGTCAAAGCATTCAGTTTCGCTCCAGTAGTAGCCCTTTATTGACTAAATTGTAAAACGACGAACAATGTGATTTCAGCAGAACTTTTGAACCCTTACGTTTGAGCTTGTGGGCTGACGTTCGACACACTCGATCGTTGTGAATCCAACTTTCAGGGGTGTTCTCCCCCAAGTCTCTGGACGGTTGTGGGGACGAGCGGCCACCATCAAAGCATCCAGTTTCGCTCCAGTAGTAGGCCTTTATTGAATAAATTGTTACATGACGACCTATGTAATTTCGGCAGAACTTTTGAACCCGTACCTTTGAGCTAGTGGGCTGACGTTCGACACACCCGATCGTTGTGAATCCACCTTTCAGGGGAGGTCTTCGCAAGTCTTTGGACGGTTGTCGGGCCGAGCTGCGACCATCAAAGCATCCAGTTTCGCTCCAGTAGTAGGCCTTTATTAAATAAATTGTAACATGACGACCGATGTGATTTCGGCAGAACTTTTGAACCCTTACGTTTGAGCTAGTTGGCTGACGTTCGACACACTCGATCGTTGTGAATCCACCTTTCAGGGGAGGTCTTCCCCAAGTCTCTGGACGGTTGTCGGGCCGAGCTGCGACCCTCAAAGCATCCAGTTTCGCTCCAGTAGTCGGCCTTTATTGACTAAATTGTAACATGACGACCTATGCGATTTCGGCAGAACTTTTGAACCCTTACGTTTGAGTGAGTGGGATGACGTTCGACACACTCGATCGTTCTGAATGCACCTTTCAGGGGAGGTCTCCCCAAGTCTCTGGACGGTTGTGGAGCCGAGCGGCGACCATCCAAACATCCAGTTTTGGTACAGTAGTAGGCCTTTATTGACTAAATTGTAACATGACGACCTATGTGATTTCGGCAGAACTTTTGAACCCTTAAGTTTGAGCTTGTGGGCTGACGTTCGACACACTCGATCTACTTGAATCCACCTTTCAGGGGAGGTCTCCCCAAGTCTCTGGACGATTGTGGGGCCGAGCGGCGACCATCAAAAATCCAGTTTCGCTCCAGGAGTAGGCATTTATTGACTAAATTGTAACATGACGACTGATGTAATTTCGGCAGAACTTTTGAACCCTTACCCTTGAGCTAGTGGGCTGACGTTCGACACACTCGATCGTTGTGAATCCACCTTTCAGGGGAGGTCTTCCCCAAGTCTCTGGACGGTTGTGGGGCCGAGCGGCGACCGTCAAAGCATCCAGTTTCGCTCCAGTAGTAGGCCTTTATTGACTAAATTGTAACACGACGACTTATGTGATTTCGGCAGAATTTTTGAACCCTTAAGTTTGAGTGAGTGGGATGACGTTCGACACACTCGATCGATCTGAATGCACCTTTCAGGGGAGGTCTTCCCAAGTCTCTGGACGGTTGACGGGCCGAGTTGCGACCGTCAAAGCATCCAGTTTCGCTCCAGTAGTAGGCCTTTATTGACTAAATTGTAATATGACGACCGATGTGATTTCGGCAGAACTTTTGAACCCTTACGTTTGAGCTAGTGGGCTGTCGTTCGACACACTCGATCGTTGTGAATCCACCTTTCATGGGAGGTCTCCCCCAAGTCTCTGGACGGTTGTGGAGCCGAGGCGGCGACCATCAAAACAACCGGTTTCGCTCCAGTAGTAGGCCTTTATTGAATAAAATGTTACATGACGACCTATGTAATTTCGGCAGAAGTTTTGAACCCTTACCTTTGAGCTAGTGGGCTGACATTCGACACACTCGATCTATGTGAATCCACCTTTCAGGGGAGGTCTCCCCCAAGTCTCTGGACGGTTGTGGGGCCGAGCGGCGACCGTCAAAGCATTCAGTTTCGCTCCAGTAGTAGCCCTTTATTGACTAAATTGTAAAACGACGAACAATGTGATTTCAGCAGAACTTTTGAACCCTTACGTTTGAGCTTGTGGGCTGACGTTCGACACACTCGATCGTTGTGAATCCACCTTTCAGGGGTGTTCTCCCCCAAGTCTCTGGACGGTTGTGGGGACGAGCGGCCACCATCAAAGCATCCAGTTTCGCTCCAGTAGTAGGCCTTTATTGAATAAATTGTTACATGACGACCTATGTAATTTCGGCAGAACTTTTGAACCCTTACCCTTGAGCTAGTGGGCTGACGTTCGACACACTCGATCGTTGTGAATCCACCTTTCAGGGGAGGTCTTCCCCAAGTCTCTGGACGGTTGTGGGGCCGAGCGGCGACCGTCAAAGCATCCAGTTTCGCTCCAGTAGTAGGCCTTTATTGACTAAATTGTAACACGACGACTTATGTGATTTCGGCAGAATTTTTGAACCCTTAAGTTTGAGTGAGTGGGATGACGTTCGACACACTCGATCGATCTGAATGCACCTTTCAGGGGAGGTCTTCCCAAGTCTCTGGACGGTTGACGGGCCGAGTTGCGACCGTCAAAGCATCCAGTTTCGCTCCAGTAGTAGGCCTTTATTGACTAAATTGTAATATGACGACCGATGTGATTTCGGCAGAACTTTTGAACCCTTACGTTTGAGCTAGTGGGCTGTCTTTCGACACACTCGATCGTTGTGAATCCACCTTTCATGGGAGGTCTCCCCCAAGTCTCTGGACGGTTGTGGAGCCGAGCGGCGACCATCAAAACAACCGGTTTCGCTCCAGTAGTAGGCCTTTATTGAATAAAATGTTACATGACGACCTATGTAATTTCGGCAGAAGTTTTGAACCCTTACCTTTGAGCTAGTGGGCTGACATTCGACACACTCGATCTATGTGAATCCACCTTTCAGGGGAGGTCTCCCCCAAGTCTCTGGACGGTTGTGGGGCCGAGCGGCGACCGTCAAAGCATTCAGTTTCGCTCCAGTAGTAGCCCTTTATTGACTAAATTGTAAAACGACGAACAATGTGATTTCAGCAGAACTTTTGAACCCTTACGTTTGAGCTTGTGGGCTGACGTTCGACACACTCGATCGTTGTGAATCCACCTTTCAGGGGTGTTCTCCCCCAAGTCTCTGGACGGTTGTGGGGACGAGCGGCCACCATCAAAGCATCCAGTTTCGCTCCAGTAGTAGGCCTTTATTGAATAAATTGTTACATGACGACCTATGTAATTTCGGCAGAACTTTTGAACCCGTACCTTTGAGCTAGTGGGCTGACGTTCGACACACCCGATCGTTGTGAATCCACCTTTCAGGGGAGGTCTTCGCAAGTCTTTGGACGGTTGTCGGGCCGAGCTGCGACCATCAAAGCATCCAGTTTCGCTCCAGTAGTAGGCCTTTATTAAATCAATTGTAACATGACGACCGATGTGATTTCGGCAGAACTTTTGAACCCTTACGTTTGAGCTAGTTGGCTGACGTTCGACACACTCGATCGTTGTGAATCCACCTTTCAGGGGAGGTCTTCCCCAAGTCTCTGGACGGTTGTCGGGCCGAGCTGCGACCCTCAAAGCATCCAGTTTCGCTCCAGTAGTCGGCCTTTATTGACTAAATTGTAACATGACGACCTATGCGATTTCGGCAGAACTTTTGAACCCTTACGTTTGAGTGAGTGGGATGACGTTCGACACACTCGATCGTTCTGAATGCACCTTTCAGGGGAGGTCTCCCCAAGTCTCTGGACGGTTGTGGAGCCGAGCGGCGACCATCCAAACATCCAGTTTTGGTACAGTAGTAGGCCTTTATTGACTAAATTGTAACATGACGACCTATGTGATTTCGGCAGAACTTTTGAACCCTTAAGTTTGAGCTTGTGGGCTGACGTTCGACACACTCGATCTACTTGAATCCACCTTTCAGGGGAGGTCTTCCCCAAGTCTCTGGACGATTGTGGGGCCGAGCGGCGACCATCAAAAAATCCAGTTTCGCTCCAGGAGTAGGCCTTTATTGACTAAATTGTAACATGACGACTGATGTAATTTCGGCAGAACTTTTGAACCCTTACCCTTGAGCTAGTGGGCTGACGTTCGACACACTCGATCGTTGTGAATCCACCTTTCAGGGGAGGTCTTCCCCAAGTCTCTGGACGGTTGTGGGGCCGAGCGGCGACCGTCAAAGCATCCAGTTTCGCTCCAGTAGTAGGCCTTTATTGACTAAATTGTAACATGACGACCGATGTGATTTCGGCAGAATTTTTGAACCCTTAAGTTTGAGTGAGTGGGATGACGTTCGACACACTCGATCGATCTGAATGCACCTTTCAGGGGAGGTCTTCCCAAGTCTCTGGACGGTTGACGGGCCGAGTTGCGACCGTCAAAGCATCCAGTTTCGCTCCAGTAGTAGGCCTTTATTGACTAAATTGTAATATGACGACCGATGTGATTTCGGCAGAACTTTTGAACCCTTACGTTTGAGCTAGTGGGCTGTCTTTCGACACACTCGATCGTTGTGAATCCACCTTTCATGGGAGATCTCCCCCAAGTCTCTGGACGGTTGTGGAGCCGAGCGGCGACCATCAAAACAACCAGTTTCGCTCCAGTAGTAGGCCTTTATTGAATAAAATGTTACATGACGACCTATGTAATTTCGGCAGAAGTTTTGAACCCTTACCTTTGAGCTAGTGGGCTGACATTCGACACACTCGATCTATGTGAATCCACCTTTCAGGGGAGGTCTCCCCCAAGTCTCTGGACGGTTGTGGGGCCGAGCGGCGACCGTCAAAGCATTCAGTTTCGCTCCAGTAGTAGCCCTTTATTGACTAAATTGTAAAACGACGAACAATGTGATTTCAGCAGAACTTTTGAACCCTTACGTTTGAGCTTGTGGGCTGACGTTCGACACACTCGATCGTTGTGAATCCACCTTTCAGGGGTGTTCTCCCCCAAGTCTCTGGACGGTTGTGGGGACGAGCGGCCACCATCAAAGCATCCAGTTTCGCTCCAGTAGTAGGCCTTTATTGTATAAATTGTTACATGACGACCTATGTAATTTCGGCAGAACTTTTGAACCCGTACCTTTGAGCTAGTGGGCTGACGTTCGACACACCCGATCGTTGTGAATCCACCTTTCAGGGGAGGTCTTCGCAAGTCTTTGGACGGTTGTCGGGCCGAGCTGCGACCATCAAAGCATCCAGTTTCGCTCCAGTAGTAGGCCTTTATTAAATAAATTGTAACATGACGACCGATGTGATTTCGGCAGAACTTTTGAACCCTTACGTTTGAGCTAGTTGGCTGACGTTCGACACACTCGATCGTTGTGAATCCACCTTTCAGGGGAGGTCTTCCCCAAGTCTCTGGACGGTTGTCGGGCCGAGCTGCGACCCTCAAAGCATCCAGTTTCGCTCCAGTAGTCGGCCTTTATTGACTAAATTGTAACATGACGACCTATGCGATTTCGGCAGAACTTTTGAACCCTTACGTTTGAGTGAGTGGGATGACGTTCGACACACTCGATCGTTCTGAATGCACCCTTCAGGGGAGGTCTCCCCAAGTCTCTGGACGGTTGTGGAGCCGAGCGGCGACCATCCAAACATCCAGTTTTGGTACAGTAGTAGGCCTTTATTAAATAAATTGTAACATGACGACCGATGTGATTTCGGCAGAACTTTTGAACCCTTAAGTTTGAGCTAGTGGGCTGACGTTCGATAAACTCGATCATTGTGAATCCACATTTCAGATGATGTCTTTTCCAAGCGTCTCGGAGGTCGTGCGGCCAAAAGGCGAGCGTCAAAGCATTCTGTTTCGCTCCAGTAGTTGGCCTTTATTGATTAAATTGTAACATGACGAAATATGTGATTTCGGCAGAATTTTTGAACCCTTACCTTTGAGCTAGTGGGCTGACGTTCGACACAATCGATCGTTGTGAATCCACCTTTCAGGGGACGTCTCCCCCAAGTCTCTGGACGGTTGTGGAGCCGAGCGGCGACCATCAAAACATCCAGTTTCGTTCCAGTAGTTGGCCTTTATTGACTAAATTGTAACATGACGACCGATGTGATTTCGGCAGAACTTTTGAACCCTTAAGTTTGAGCTTGTGGGCTTAAGTTCGACACACTCGATCGTAGTGAATCCACCTTTCAGGGGAGGTCTTCCCAAGTCTTTGGACGGTTGTCGGGCCGAGCTGCGACCATCAAAGCATCCAGTTTCGCTCCAGTAGTTGGCCTTTATTAAATAAATTGTAACATGACGACCGATGTGATTTCGGCAGAACTTTTGAACCCTTACGTTTGAGCTAGTTGGCTGACGTTCGGGACACTCGATCGTTGGGAATCCACCTTTCATGGGAGGTCTCCCCCAAGTCTCTGGACGGTTGTCGGGCCGAGCGGCGACCGTCAAAGCATTCAGTTTCGCTCCAGTAGTTGGCCTTTACTGACTAAATTGTAACATGTCAACCTATGTGATTTCGGCAGAACTTTTGAACCCTTAATTTTAAATGAGTGGGATGATGTTCGACACACTCGATCGTTGTGAAGCCACCTTTCAGGGGACGTCTCCCCCAAGTCTCTGGACGGTTGTGGAGCCGAGCGGCGACCATCAAAACATCCAGTTTCGTTCTAGTAGTTGGCCTTTACTGACTAAATTGTAACATGACGACCTATGTGATTTCGGCAGAACTTTTGAACCCTTAAGTTTGAGCTTGTGGGCTGACGTTCGACACACTCGATCGTAGTGAATCCACCTTTCAGGAGACGTCTCCCCCAAATCTCGGACGGTTGTGGAGCCGAGCGGCGACCATCAAAACAACCAGTTTCGCTCCAGTAGTAGGCCTTTTTTGAATAAATTGTTACATGACGACCTATGTAATTTCGGCAGAACTTTTGAACCCTTACCTTTGAGCTAGTGGGCTGACGTTCGACACACCCGATCGTTCTGAATCCACCTTTCAGGGGAGGTCTTCGCAAGTCTTTGGACGGTTGTCGGGCCGAGCTGCGACCATCAAAGCATCCAGTTTCGCTCCAGTAGTAGGCCTTTATTAAATAAATTGTAACATGACGACCGATGTGATTTCGGCAGAACTTTTGAACCCTTACGTTTGAGCTAGTTGGCTGACGTTCGACACACTCGATCGTTGTGAATCCACCTTTCAGGGGAGGTCTTCCCCAAGTCTCTGGACGGTTGTCGGGCCGAGCTGCGACCCTCAAAGCATCCAGTTTCGCTCCAGTAGTCGGCCTTTATTGACTAAATTGTAACATGACGACCTATGCGATTTCGGCAGAACTTTTGAACCCTTACGTTTGAGTGAGTGGGATGACGTTCGACACACTCGATCGTTCTGAATGCACCTTTCAGGGGAGGTCTCCCCAAGTCTCTGGACGGTTGTGGAGCCGAGCGGCGACCATCCAAACATCCAGTTTCGCTCCAGTAGTAGGCCTTTATTAAATAAATTGTAACATGACGACCGATGTGATTTCGGCAGAACTTTTGAACCCTTACGTTTGAGCTAGTTGGCTGACGTTCGACACACTCGATCGTTGTGAATCCACCTTTCAGGGGAGGTCTTCCCCAAGTCTCTGGACGGTTGTCGGGCCGAGCTGCGACCCTCAAAGCATCCAGTTTCGCTCCAGTAGTCGGCCTTTATTGACTAAATTGTAACATGACGACCTATGCGATTTCGGCAGAACTTTTGAACCCTTACGTTTGAGTGAGTGGGATGACGTTCGACACACTCGATCGTTCTGAATGCACCTTTCAGGGGAGGTCTCCCCAAGTCTCTGGACGGTTGTGGAGCCGAGCGGCGACCATCCAAACATCCAGTTTTGGTACAGTAGTAGGCCTTTATTGACTAAATTGTAACATGACGACCTATGTGATTTCGGCAGAACTTTTGAACCCTTAAGTTTGAGCTTGTGGGCTGACGTTCGACACACTCGATCTACTTGAATCCACCTTTCAGGGGAGGTCTTCCCCAAGTCTCTGGACGATTGTGGGGCCGAGCGGCGACCATCAAAAAATCCAGTTTCGCTCCAGGAGTAGGCCTTTATTGACTAAATTGTAACATGACGACTGATGTAATTTCGGCAGAACTTTTGAACCCTTACCCTTGAGCTAGTGGGCTGACGTTCGACACACTCGATCGTTGTGAATCCACCTTTCAGGGGAGGTCTTCCCCAAGTCTCTGGACGGTTGTGGGGCCGAGCGGCGACCGTCAAAGCATCCAGTTTCGCTCCAGTAGTAGGCCTTTATTGACTAAATTGTAACATGACGACCGATGTGATTTCGGCAGAATTTTTGAACCCTTAAGTTTGAGTGAGTGGGATGACGTTCGACACACTCGATCGATCTGAATGCACCTTTCAGGGGAGGTCTTCCCAAGTCTCTGGACGGTTGACGGGCCGAGTTGCGACCGTCAAAGCATCCAGTTTCGCTCCAGTAGTAGGCCTTTATTGACTAAATTGTAATATGACGACCGATGTGATTTCGGCAGAACTTTTGAACCCTTACCCTTGAGCTAGTGGGCTGACGTTCGACACACTCGATCGTTGTGAATCCACCTTTCAGGGGAGGTCTTCCCCAAGTCTCTGGACGGTTGTGGGGCCGAGCGGCGACCGTCAAAGCATCCAGTTTCGCTCCAGTAGTAGGCCTTTATTGACTAAATTGTAACATGACGACCGATGTGATTTCGGCAGAATTTTTGAACCCTTAAGTTTGAGTGAGTGGGATGACGTTCGACACACTCGATCGATCTGAATGCACCTTTCAGGGGAGGTCTTCCCAAGTCTCTGGACGGTTGACGGGCCGAGTTGCGACCGTCAAAGCATCCAGTTTCGCTCCAGTAGTAGGCCTTTATTGACTAAATTGTAATATGACGACCGATGTGATTTCGGCAGAACTTTTGAACCCTTACGTTTGAGCTAGTGGGCTGTCTTTCGACACACTCGATCGTTGTGAATCCACCTTTCATGGGAGATCTCCCACAAGTCTCTGGACGGTTGTGGAGCCAAGCGGCGACCATCAAAACAACCAGTTTCGCTCCAGTAGTAGGCCTTTATTGAATAAAATGTTACATGACGACCTATGTAATTTCGGCAGAAGTTTTGAACCCTTACCTTTGAGCTAGTGGGCTGACATTCGACACACTCGATCTATGTGAATCCACCTTTCAGGGGAGGTCTCCCCCAAGTCTCTGGACGGTTGTGGGGCCGAGCGGCGACCGTCAAAGCATTCAGTTTCGCTCCAGTAGTAGCCCTTTATTGACTAAATTGTAAAACGACGAACAATGTGATTTCAGCAGAACTTTTGAACCCTTACGTTTGAGCTTGTGGGCTGACGTTCGACACACTCGATCGTTGTGAATCCACCTTTCAGGGGTGTTCTCCCCCAAGTCTCTGGACGGTTGTGGGGACGAGCGGCCACCATCAAAGCATCCAGTTTCGCTCCAGTAGTAGGCCTTTATTGTATAAATTGTTACATGACGACCTATGTAATTTCGGCAGAACTTTTGAACCCGTACCTTTGAGCTAGTGGGCTGACGTTCGACACACCCGATCGTTGTGAATCCACCTTTCAGGGGAGGTCTTCGCAAGTCTTTGGACGGTTGTCGGGCCGAGCTGCGACCATCAAAGCATCCAGTTTCGCTCCAGTAGTAGGCCTTTATTAAATAAATTGTAACATGACGACCGATGTGATTTCGGCAGAACTTTTGAACCCTTACGTTTGAGCTAGTTGGCTGACGTTCGACACACTCGATCGTTGTGAATCCACCTTTCAGGGGAGGTCTTCCCCAAGTCTCTGGACGGTTGTCGGGCCGAGCTGCGACCCTCAAAGCATCCAGTTTCGCTCCAGTAGTCGGCCTTTATTGACTAAATTGTAACATGACGACCTATGCGATTTCGGCAGAACTTTTGAACCCTTACGTTTGAGTGAGTGGGATGACGTTCGACACACTCGATCGTTCTGAATGCACCTTTCAGGGGAGGTCTCCCCAAGTCTCTGGACGGTTGTGGAGCCGAGCGGCGACCATCCAAACATCCAGTTTTGGTACAGTAGTAGGCCTTTATTAAATAAATTGTAACATGACGACCGATGTGATTTCGGCAGAACTTTTGAACCCTTAAGTTTGAGCTAGTGGGCTGACGTTCGATAAACTCGATCATTGTGAATCCACATTTCAGATGATGTCTTTTCCAAGCGTCTCGGAGGTCGTGCGGCCAAAAGGCGAGCGTCAAAGCATTCTGTTTCGCTCCAGTAGTTGGCCTTTATTGATTAAATTGTAACATGACGAAATATGTGATTTCGGCAGAATTTTTGAACCCTTACCTTTGAGCTAGTGGGCTGACGTTCGACACACTCGATCGTTGTGAATCCACCTTTCAGGGGACGTCTCCCCCAAGTCTCTGGACGGTTGTGGAGCCGAGCGGCGACCATCAAAACATCCAGTTTCGTTCCAGTAGTTGGCCTTTATTGACTAAATTGTAACATGACGACCGATGTGATTTCGGCAGAACTTTTGAACCCTTAAGTTTGAGCTTGTGGGCTTAAGTTCGACACACTCGATCGTAGTGAATCCACCTTTCAGGGGAGGTCTTCCCAAGTCTTTGGACGGTTGTCGGGCCGAGCTGCGACCATCAAAGCATCCAGTTTCGCTCCAGTAGTTGGCCTTTATTAAATAAATTGTAACATGACGACCGATGTGATTTCGGCAGAACTTTTGAACCCTTACGTTTGAGCTAGTTGGCTGACGTTCGGGACACTCGATCGTTGTGAATCCACCTTTCATGGGAGGTCTCCCCCAAGTCTCTGGACGGTTGTCGGGCCGAGCGGCGACCGTCAAAGCATTCAGTTTCGCTCCAGTAGTTGGCCTTTACTGACTAAATTGTAACATGTCAACCTATGTGATTTCGGCAGAACTTTTGAACCCTTAATTTTAAATGAGTGGGATGATGTTCGACACACTCGATCGTTGTGAAGCCACCTTTCAGGGGACGTCTCCCCCAAGTCTCTGGACGGTTGTGGAGCCGAGCGGCGACCATCAAAACATCCAGTTTCGTTCTAGTAGTTGGCCTTTACTGACTAAATTGTAACATGACGACCTATGTGATTTCGGCAGAACTTTTGAACCCTTAAGTTTGAGCTTGTGGGCTGACGTTCGACACACTCGATCGTAGTGAATCCACCTTTCAGGAGACGTCTCCCCCAAATCTCGGACGGTTGTGGAGCCGAGCGGCGACCATCAAAACAACCAGTTTCGCTCCAGTAGTAGGCCTTTTTTGAATAAATTGTTACATGACGACCTATGTAATTTCGGCAGAACTTTTGAACCCTTACCTTTGAGCTAGTGGGCTGACGTTCGACACACTCGATCGTTGTGAATCCACCTTTCAGGGGAGGTCTTCTCCAAGTCTCTGGACGGTTGTCGGGCCGAGCTGCGACCCTCAAAGCATACTGTTTCGCTCCAGTAGTCGGCCTTTATTGACTTAATTGTAACATGACGACCTATGCGATTTCGGCAGAACTTTTGAACCCATACGTTTGAGTGAGTGGGATGACGTTCGACACACTCGATCGTTCTGAATGCACCTTTCAGGGGAGGTCTTCCCCAAGTCTCTGGACGGTTGTCGGGCCAAGCTGCGACCGTCAAAGCATCCAGTTTCATTCCAGTAGTCGGCCTTTATTGACTAAATTGTAACACGACGACCTATGTTATTTCGGCAGAACTTTTGAACCCTTAAATTTAAGCTAGTGGGCTGACGTTCAACACACTCGATTGTTGTGAATCCCTCTTTCAGGGGAGGTGTTCCCCAAGTCTCTGGACGGTTGTGGGGCCGAGCGGGGACCATCAAAACATCCAGTTTCGCTCCAGGAGTAGGCATTTATTGACCAAATTGTAACATGACGACCAATGTTATTTCGGCAGAAGTTTTGAACCCTTAAATTTAAGCTAGTGGGCTGACGTTCAACACACTCGATCGTTGTGAATCCCCCTTTCAGGGGAGGTCTTCCCCAAGTCTCTGGACGATTGTGGGGCCGAGCGGCGACCATCAAAAAATCCAGTTTCGCTCCAGGAGTAGGCCTTTATTGACTAAATTGTAACATGACGACTGATGTAATTTCGGCAGAACTTTTGAACCCTTACCCTTGAGCTAGTGGGCTGACGTTCGACACACTCGATCGTTGTGAATCCACCTTTCAGGGGAGGTCTTCCCCAAGTCTCTGGACGGTTGTGGGGCCGAGCGGCGACCGTCAAAGCATCCAGTTTCGCTCCAGTAGTAGGCCTTTATTGACTAAATTGTAACATGACGACCGATGTGATTTCGGCAGAATTTTTGAACCCTTAAGTTTGAGTGAGTGGGATGACGTTCGACACACTCGATCGATCTGAATGCACCTTTCAGGGGAGGTCTTCCCAAGTCTCTGGACGGTTGACGGGCCGAGTTGCGACCGTCAAAGCATCCAGTTTCGCTCCAGTAGTAGGCCTTTATTGACTAAATTGTAATATGACGACCGATGTGATTTCGGCAGATCTTTTGAACCCTTACCCTTGAGCTAGTGGGCTGACGTTCGACACACTCGATCGTTGTGAATCCACCTTTCAGGGGAGGTCTTCCCCAAGTCTCTGGACGGTTGTGGGGCCGAGCGGCGACCGTCAAAGCATCCAGTTTCGCTCCAGTAGTAGGCCTTTATTGACTAAATTGTAACATGACGACCGATGTGATTTCGGCAGAATTTTTGAACCCTTAAGTTTGAGTGAGTGGGATGACGTTCGACACACTCGATCGATCTGAATGCACCTTTCAGGGAAGGTCTTCCCAAGTCTATGGACGGTTGACGGGCCGAGTTGCGACCGTCAAAGCATCCAGTTTCGCTCCAGTAGTAGGCCTTTATTGACTAAATTGTAATATGACGACCGATGTGATTTCGGCAGAACTTTTGAACCCTTACGTTTGAGCTAGTGGGCTGTCTTTCGACACACTCGATCGTTGTGAATCCACCTTTCATGGGAGATCTCCCCCAAGTCTCTGGACGGTTGTGGAGCCGAGCGGCGACCATCAAAACAACCAGTTTCGCTCCAGTAGTAGGCCTTTATTGAATAAAATGTTACATGACGACCTATGTAATTTCGGCAGAAGTTTTGAACCCTTACCTTTGAGCTAGTGGGCTGACATTCGACACACTCGATCTATGTGAATCCACCTTTCAGGGGAGGTCTCCCCCAAGTCTCTGGACGGTTGTGGGGCCGAGCGGCGTCCGTCAAAGCATTCAGTTTCGCTCCAGTAGTAGCCCTTTATTGACTAAATTGTAAAACGACGAACAATGTGATTTCAGCAGAACTTTTGAACCCTTACGTTTGAGCTTGTGGGCTGACGTTCGACACACTCGATCGTTGTGAATCCACCTTTCAGGGGAGGTCTTCCCAAGTCTCTGGACGGTTGTGGAGCCGAGCGGCGACCATCCAAACATCCAGTTTTGGTACAGTAGTAGGCCTTTATTAAATAAATTGTAACATGACGACCGATGTGATTTCGGCAGAACTTTTGAACCCTTAAGTTTGAGCTAGTGGGCTGACGTTCGATAAACTCGATCATTGTGAATCCACCTTTCAGATTATGTCTTTTCCAAGCGTCTCGGAGGTCGTGCGGCCAAAAGGCGAGCGTCAAAGCATTCTGTTTCGCTCCAGTAGTTGGCCTTTATTGATTAAATTGTAACATGACGAAATATGTGATTTCGGCAGAGTTTTTGAACCCTTACCTTTGAGCTAGTGGGCTGACGTTCGACACACTCGATCTATGTGAATCCACCTTTCAGGGGAGGTCTCCCCCAAGTCTCTGGACGGTTGTGGGGCCGAGCGGCGACCGTCAAAACATTCAGTTTCGCTCCAGTAGTAGCCCTTTATTGACTAAATTGTAAAACGACGAACAATGTGATTTCAGCAGAACTTTTGAACCCTTACGTTTGAGCTTGTGGGCTGACGTTCGACACACTCGATCGTTGTGAATCCACCTTTCAGGGGACGTCTCCCCCAAGTCTCTGGACGGTTGTGGGGACGAGCGGCGACCATGAAAACATCCAGTTTCGTTCCAGTAGTTGGCCTTTATTGACTAAATTGTAACATGACGACCGATGTGATTTCGGCAGAACTTTTGAACCCTTAAGTTTGAGCTTGTGGGCTTAAGTTCGACACACTCGATCGTAGTGAATCCACCTTTCAGGGGAGGTCTTCCCAAGTCTTTGGACGGTTGTCGGGCCGAGCTGCGACCATCAAAGCATCCAGTTTCGCTCCAGTAGTTGGCCTTTATTAAATAAATTGTAACATGACGACCGATGTGATTTCGGCAGAACTTTTGAACCCTTACGTTTGAGCTAGTTGGCTGACGTTCGGGACACTCGATCGTTGTGAATCCACCTTTCATGGGAGGTCTCCCCCAAGTCTCTGGACGGTTGTCGGGCCGAGCGGCGACCGTCAAAGCATTCAGTTTCGCTCCAGTAGTTGGCCTTTACTGACTAAATTGTAACATGTCAACCTATGTGATTTCGGCAGAACTTTTGAACCCTTAATTTTAAATGAGTGGGATGATGTTCGACACACTCGATCGTTGTGAAGCCACCTTTCAGGGGACGTCTCCCCCAAGTCTCTGGACGGTTGTGGAGCCGAGCGGCGACCATCAAAACATCCAGTTTCGTTCTAGTAGTTGGCCTTTACTGACTAAATTGTAACATGACGACCTATGTGATTTCGGCAGAACTTTTGAACCCTTAAGTTTGAGCTTGTGGGCTGACGTTCGACACACTCGATCGTAGTGAATCCACCTTTCAGGAGACGTCTCCCCCAAATCTCGGACGGTTGTGGAGCCGAGCGGCGACCATCAAAACAACCAGTTTCGCTCCAGTAGTAGGCCTTTTTTGAATAAATTGTTACATGACGACCTATGTAATTTCGGCAGAACTTTTGAACCCTTACCTTTGAGCTAGTGGGCTGACGTTCGACACACTCGATCGTTGTGAATCCACCTTTCAGGGGAGGTCTTCTCCAAGTCTCTGGACGGTTGTCGGGCCGAGCTGCGACCCTCAAAGCATACTGTTTCGCTCCAGTAGTCGGCCTTTATTGACTTAATTGTAACATGACGACCTATGCGATTTCGGCAGAACTTTTGAACCCATACGTTTGAGTGAGTGGGATGACGTTCGACACACTCGATCGTTCTGAATGCACCTTTCAGGGGAGGTCTTCCCCAAGTCTCTGGACGGTTGTCGGGCCAAGCTGCGACCGTCAAAGCATCCAGTTTCATTCCAGTAGTCGGCCTTTATTGACTAAATTGTAACACGACGACCTATGTTATTTCGGCAGAACTTTTGAACCCTTAAATTTAAGCTAGTGGGCTGACGTTCAACACACTCGATTGTTGTGAATCCCTCTTTCAGGGGAGGTGTTCCCCAAGTCTCTGGACGGTTGTGGGGCCGAGCGGGGACCATCAAAACATCCAGTTTCGCTCCAGGAGTAGGCATTTATTGACCAAATTGTAACATGACGACCAATGTTATTTCGGCAGAAGTTTTGAACCCTTAAATTTAAGCTAGTGGGCTGACGTTCAACACACTCGATCGTTGTGAATCCCCCTTTCAGGGGAGGTCTTCCCCAAGTCTCTGGACGATTGTGGGGCCGAGCGGCGACCATCAAAAAATCCAGTTTCGCTCCAGGAGTAGGCCTTTATTGACTAAATTGTAACATGACGACTGATGTAATTTCGGCAGAACTTTTGAACCCTTACCCTTGAGCTAGTGGGCTGACGTTCGACACACTCGATCGTTGTGAATCCACCTTTCAGGGGAGGTCTTCCCCAAGTCTCTGGACGGTTGTGGGGCCGAGCGGCGACCGTCAAAGCATCCAGTTTCGCTCCAGTAGTAGGCCTTTATTGACTAAATTGTAACATGACGACCGATGTGATTTCGGCAGAATTTTTGAACCCTTAAGTTTGAGTGAGTGGGATGACGTTCGACACACTCGATCGATCTGAATGCACCTTTCAGGGGAGGTCTTCCCAAGTCTCTGGACGGTTGACGGGCCGAGTTGCGACCGTCAAAGCATCCAGTTTCGCTCCAGTAGTAGGCCTTTATTGACTAAATTGTAATATGACGACCGATGTGATTTCGGCAGATCTTTTGAACCCTTACCCTTGAGCTAGTGGGCTGACGTTCGACACACTCGATCGTTGTGAATCCACCTTTCAGGGGAGGTCTTCCCCAAGTCTCTGGACGGTTGTGGGGCCGAGCGGCGACCGTCAAAGCATCCAGTTTCGCTCCAGTAGTAGGCCTTTATTGACTAAATTGTAACATGACGACCGATGTGATTTCGGCAGAATTTTTGAACCCTTAAGTTTGAGTGAGTGGGATGACGTTCGACACACTCGATCGATCTGAATGCACCTTTCAGGGAAGGTCTTCCCAAGTCTATGGACGGTTGACGGGCCGAGTTGCGACCGTCAAAGCATCCAGTTTCGCTCCAGTAGTAGGCCTTTATTGACTAAATTGTAATATGACGACCGATGTGATTTCGGCAGAACTTTTGAACCCTTACGTTTGAGCTAGTGGGCTGTCTTTCGACACACTCGATCGTTGTGAATCCACCTTTCATGGGAGATCTCCCCCAAGTCTCTGGACGGTTGTGGAGCCGAGCGGCGACCATCAAAACAACCAGTTTCGCTCCAGTAGTAGGCCTTTATTGAATAAAATGTTACATGACGACCTATGTAATTTCGGCAGAAGTTTTGAACCCTTACCTTTGAGCTAGTGGGCTGACATTCGACACACTCGATCTATGTGAATCCACCTTTCAGGGGAGGTCTCCCTCAAGTCTCTGGACGGTTGTGGGGCCGAGCGGCGTCCGTCAAAGCATTCAGTTTCGCTCCAGTAGTAGCCCTTTATTGACTAAATTGTAAAACGACGAACAATGTGATTTCAGCAGAACTTTTGAACCCTTACGTTTGAGCTTGTGGGCTGACGTTCGACACACTCGATCGTTGTGAATCCACCTTTCAGGGGAGGTCTTCCCAAGTCTCTGGACGGTTGTGGAGCCGAGCGGCGACCATCCAAACATCCAGTTTTGGTACAGTAGTAGGCCTTTATTAAATAAATTGTAACATGACGACCGATGTGATTTCGGCAGAACTTTTGAACCCTTAAGTTTGAGCTAGTGGGCTGACGTTCGATAAACTCGATCATTGTGAATCCACCTTTCAGATTATGTCTTTTCCAAGCGTCTCGGAGGTCGTGCGGCCAAAAGGCGAGCGTCAAAGCATTCTGTTTCGCTCCAGTAGTTGGCCTTTATTGATTAAATTGTAACATGACGAAATATGTGATTTCGGCAGAGTTTTTGAACCCTTACCTTTGAGCTAGTGGGCTGACGTTCGACACACTCGATCTATGTGAATCCACCTTTCAGGGGAGGTCTCCCCCAAGTCTCTGGACGGTTGTGGGGCCGAGCGGCGACCGTCAAAACATTCAGTTTCGCTCCAGTAGTAGCCCTTTATTGACTAAATTGTAAAACGACGAACAATGTGATTTCAGCAGAACTTTTGAACCCTTACGTTTGAGCTTGTGGGCTGACGTTCGACACACTCGATCGTTGTGAATCCACGTTTCAGGGGTGTTCTCCCCCAAGTCTCTGGACGGTTGTGGGGCCGAGCTGCGACCATCAAAGCATCCAGTTTCGCTCCAGTAGTAGGCCTTTATTGAATAAATTGTTACATGACGACCTATGTAATTTCGGCAGAACTTTTGAACCCGTACCTTTGAGCTAGTGGGCTGACGTTCGACACACCCGATCGTTGTGAATCCACCTTTCAGGGGAGGTCTTCCCAAGTCTTTGGACGGTTGTCGGGCCGAGCTGCGACCATCAAAGCATCCAGTTTCGCTCCAGTAGTTGGCCTTTATTAAATAAATTGTAACATGATGACCTATGTTATTTCGGCAAAACTTTTGAACACTTAAATTTAAGCTAGTGGGCTGACGTTCAACACACTCGATTGTTGTGAATCTATCTTTCAGGGGAGGTCTTCCGCAAGTCTGTGGACGGTTGTGGGGCATAGTGGCGACAGTCAGAGAATCCAGTTTCCCTCCTGTCGTAGGCCTTTATTGACTAAATTGTAACACGACGACCTATGTTATTTCGGCAGAACTTTTGGACCCTTAAATTTAAGCTAGTTGGCTGACGTTCAACACACTCGATTGTTGTGAATCTACCTTTCAGGGGAGGTCTCCCCCAAGTCTCTGGACGGTTGTGGGGTCGTGCGGTAACCGTCAAGGCATTCAGTTTCGCTCCAGGAGTAGGCCTTTATTGACAAAATTGTAACACGACGACCTGTGTGATTTCGACAGAACTTTTGAACCCTGAAATTTGAGCTAGTTGCCTGACGTTCGACACACTTGATCTTTGCGAATCCACCTTTCAGATGAGGTCTCTTCCAAGCGTCTCGGAGGTCGTGCGGCCGAAAGGCGAGCGTCAAAGCATTCCGTTTCGCTCCAGTAGTAGGCCTTTATGGACTAAATTGTAACAGGACGACCGATGTGATTTCGGCAGAACTTTTCAACCCTTACATTTGAGGTAGTAGGCTGACGTTCAATACAGTCGATCATTGTGAATCCACCTTTCAGGGGAGGTCTTCAACAAGTCTCTGGACGGTTGTCTGGCCAAGCTGCGACCGTCAAAGCATCCAGTTCCGCTCCAGTCGTCGGCCTTTATTGACTAAATTGTAATATGACGTCCTATGTGATTTCGGCCAAACCGTTGAACCCTTAAGTTTGAGCTCGTGGGATAACGTTCGACAAAGTCGATCATTGTGAATCCACCTTTCAGGGGAGGTCTTCCCCAAGTCTCTGGACGGTTGTGGCGCCGAGCGGCGACCGTCAAAGCATCCAGTTTCGCTCCAGTCATCGGCCTTTTTTGACTAAATTGTAACACGACGACTTATGTGATTTCAGCAGAACTTTTGAACCCTTACGTTTCAGCTAATGGGCTGATGGTCGAAACACTCGATCGTTGTGAATCCACCTTTCAGGGGAGGTCTTCCCCAAGTCTCTGGACTTTTTGTGGCGCCGAGCGGCGACCGTCAAAGCATCCAGTTTCGCTCCAGTAGTCGGCCTTTATTGACTAAATTGGAACACGACGACCTATGTGATTTCAGCAGAACCTTTGAACCCTTAAGTTTGAGCAAGTAGGCTGACGTTCAATACACTCGATCATTGTGAATCCACCTTTCAGGCGTGGTCTCTTCCAAGCGTCTCGGAGGTCGTGCGGCCGAAAGGCGAGCGTAAAAGCATTCCGTTTCGCTCCAGTAGTAGGCCTTTATTGACTAAATTGTAACATGACGACCTATGTGATTTCGGCAGAACTTTTGAACTCTTAAGTTTGAGCTTGTGGGCTGACGTTCGACACACTCGATCGTAGTGAATCCACCTTTCAGGGGACGTCTCCCCCAAGTCTCTGGACGGTTGTGGGGCCGAGCGGCGACTGTCAAAGCATCCAGTTTCGCTCCAGTCGTCGGCCTTTATTGACTAAATTGTAACACGACGACCAATGTGATTTCGGCAGAACTTTTGAACCCTGAAGTTTGAGCTTGTGGGCTGACGTTCGACACACTCAATCGTAGTGAATCCACCTTTCAGGGGACGTCTCCCCCAAGTCTCTGGCGGTTGTGGAGCCTAGCGGCGACCATCAAAACCTTCAGTTTCGCTCCAGTAGTAGGCCTTTATTGACTAAATTGTAACATGACGACCAATGTGATTTCGGCAGAACTTTTGAACCCTTAAATTTGAGCTCGCGGGCTGACGTTCGACACACTCGATCATTGTGTATCCCCCTTTCAGATGAGGTCTCTTCCAAGCCTCTCGGAGGTCGTGCGACCCAGCGGCGACCATCAAAGCATCCACTTTCGCTCCAGTAGTCGGCCTTTATTGACTAAATTGTAACACGACAATCTATGTGATTTCGGCAGAACCTTTGAACCCTTAAGTTTGAGTGAATGGGCTTACGTTCGACACACTCGATCGTTGTGAATCCACCTTTCAAGGGACGTCTTCGCCAAGTCTCTGGACGGTTGTCGGGCCGAGCTCCGACCGTCAAAGCATCCAGTTTCGCTCCAGTCGTCGGCCTTTATTGAATAAATTGTAACATGAC
This sequence comes from Phycodurus eques, assembly GCF_024500275.1. Taxonomy (NCBI): domain Eukaryota; kingdom Metazoa; phylum Chordata; class Actinopteri; order Syngnathiformes; family Syngnathidae; genus Phycodurus; species Phycodurus eques. The sequence continues at coordinate 1,680,496 of NC_084532.1, read as the reverse complement.
GACCTATGTTATTTCGGCAGACCTTTTGAACCCTTAAATTTAACCTAGTGAGCTGACGTTCAACACACTCGATCGTTGTGAATCCCTCTTTCAGGGGAGGTGTTCCCCAAGTCTCTGGACGGTTGTGGGGCCGAGCGGGGACCATCAAAACATCCAGTTTCGCTCCAGTCGTAGGCCTTTATTGACTAAATTGTAACATGACGACCTATGTCATTTCGGCAGAACTTTTGAACCCTTAAGTTTGAGCTCGTGGGCTGACGGTCGACACACTCAATCATTGTGAATCCACCTTTCAGATGAGGTATCTTCCAAGCGTCTCGGAGGTTGTGTGTCCAAAACGCGAACGTAAAGCATTCCGTTTCGCTCCAGTAGTTGGCCTTTATTGACTAAATTGTAATATGAAAACTTATGTAATTTCCGCAGAACTTTTGAACCCTTACGTTTGAGCTAGTAGGCTGACGGTCGACACACTCAATCATTTAAAATCCACCTTTCAGATGAGGTCTCTTCCAAGCCTCTCGGAGGTCTTGCGGCCGAAAGGAGAGCGTCAAAGCGTTCCGTTTCGCTCGAGTAGTTATCCTTTATTGACTAAATTGATTCATGACGACCCATGTGATTTCGGCAGAACTTTTGAACCCTTAAGTTTGAATTCGTGTGCTGACGTTCGAAACACTCGATCGTTGTGAATCCACCTTTCAGTGGAGGTCTCCCACAAGTCTCTGGACAGTTGTGGGGCCGAGCGGCGACCATCAAAACATCCACTTTCGCTCCAGTTGTCGGCCTATATTGACTAAATTGTAACATGACGAACAATGTGATTTCGGCAGGACTTTTGAACCCTTACGTTTGAGCTACTGGGCTGACGTTCGACACACTCGATCGTTGTGAATCCACCTTTCAGATAAGGTCTCTTCCGAGCCTCTCGGAGGACATGCGGCCGAAAGGCGGGTGTCAAAGCATTCCGTTTCGCTCCAGTAATCGGCCTTTATTGACTAAATTGTAACATGATGACCTCTGTTATTTCGGCAGAACCTTTGAACCCTTAAGTTTGAGCTAGTGGGCTGACGTTCGACACACTCGATCGTTGTGAATCCACTTTTCAGATGAGGTCTCTCCAAGCCTCTCGGAGGTCGTGCGGCCGAAAGGCAAGTGTTAAAGTATTCCGTTTCGCTCCAGTAGTAGTCCTTTATTGACTAAATTGTAACATAACAACCTATGTGATTTCGGCAGAACTTTTGAAGCCTTAAGTTTGAGCTACTGGGCTGACGTTTACTCGATTGTTGTGAATCCATCTTTCAGATAAGGTCTCTTCTTTGCCTCTCGGAGGACATGCGGCCGAAAGGAGAGCGTCAAAGCATTCCGTTTCGCTCCAGTAGTAGGCCTTTATTGACTAAATTGCAACATGACGACCGATGTGATTTCGGCAGAACTTTTGAACCCTTAAGTTTGAGCTAGTGGGCTGACGTTCGACACAGTCGATCCTTGTGAATCCACCTTTCAGGTGAGGTCTTCCCCAAGTCTCTGGACAGTTGTGGGGCAGAGCGGCGACAGTCAAAGCATCCAGTTTCCCTCCAGTCGTAGGCCTTTATTGACTAAATTGTAACATGACGACCAATTTGATTTCGGCAGGACTTTTGAACCCTTAAGTTTGAGCTAGTGGGCTGACGTTCGACACATTCGATCATTGTGAATCCACCTTTCAGATGAGGTCTCTTCCAAGCCTTTCGGAGGTCGTGCGGCCGAAAGGCGAGCGTCAAAGCATTCCGTTTGGCTCCTGTAGTAGGCCTTTATTGACTAAATTGTAACATGACGACCTATTTGATTTCGGCAGAACTTTTGAACCCTTAAGTATGAGCTCGTGGGCTGACGTTTGATACACTAGATCAGACATGCCCAAAGTCCGGCCCCCGGGCCAAATCCGGCCCGTGTTCATATTTCCACTGGCCCGAAAGCTCTGTCATAAAACCAATAATATGTGGCCCGGCAGTACAAAATACACGCGCAATTCTATATTTCACCACATGATGGCAGTAGACTTTTGGCTGAACTCTCGCGGGGCCGTTTTGCGCATGATCTGTTTTTTGACCATTTCTAAAATGGCAATTGGAAGTAAGAAAAGGAAAGTTGATCGCGAGGGCCGACGTTTCCAGGACAAATGGAAGTCTGAATATTTTTTCAATGACTTTAGAAACAACTGTGTCTCCCTAATTTGCCAAGAGACTGTGGCTGTGTTTAATCTCTGCAAAAATAATGACCCGTTTTCCAGCGCACAATATCAGTGCGCAAATGAGGAGCTATGCCACAAACATCACATCTCAGACTGAGGAGTTTCAACAGACTAAATTGTAACATGATGACAAAGGTGATTTCGGCAGGACGTTTGAACCCTTAAGTTTGAGCTAGTGGGCTGACGTTCGACACACTCGATCGTTGTGAATCCACCTTTCAGATGAGGTCTCTTCCAAGCCTCTCGGAGGTCGTGCGGCCGAAAGGCCAGCGTCAAAGCATTCCGTTTCGCTCCTGAAGTCGGCCTTTATTGACGAAATTGTAACATGACGACCTATGTGATTTCGGCAGGACTTTGGAACCCTTACGTTTGAGCTACTGGGCTGACGTTCGACACACTCGATTGTTGTGAATCCATCTTTCAGATGAGGTCTATTCCAAGCCTCTCGGAGGTCGTACGGCCGAAAGGAGACCGTCAAAGCATTCCGTTTCTCTCCAGTAGTAGGCCTTTATTGACTAAATTGTAACATGACGACCTATGTTATTTCGGCAGAACTTTTGAACCCTTAAGTTTGAGCTTGTGGGCTGACGTTTTGACACACTAGATTGTTGTGAATACACCTTTCAGATGAGGTCTCCCCCAAGCCTCTCGGAGGTCTTGCGGCCAAAAGGAGAGCGTCAAAGCATTCCGTTTCGCTCCAGTAGTAGGCCTTTATTGACTAAATTGTAACATGACAACCTATGTTATTTCGGTAGAACTTTTGAACCCTTAAGTTTGAGCTTGTGGGCTGACGTTCGAGACACTCGATCGTTGTGAATCCACCTTTCAGATGAGGTCTCTTCCAAGCCTCTCGGAGGTCATTCGGCCGAAAGGCGAGCGTTAAAGCATTCCGTTTCGCTCCAGTAATAGGCCTTTATTGACGAAATTGTAACATGACGACCCATGTGATTTGGGCAGAACTTTTGAACCCTTACGTTTGAGCTAGTGGGCTGACGTTCAACACACTCGATCGATGTGAATCCACCTTTCAGGGGAGGTCTCCTAGAAGTCTCTGGACGGTTGTGGGGACGAGCGGCGACCATCAAAACATCCACTTTCGCTCCAGTCGTCTGCCTTTATTGACTAAATTGTAACATGACGACCAATGTGATTTCGGCACGACTTTTGAACCCTTAAGTTTGAGCTAGTGGGCTGACGTTCGAAACATTCAATCATTGTGAATCCACCTTTCAGGGGAGGTCTTCCCCAAGTCTCTGGACGGTTGTGGGGTAGAGTGGCGACCGTCAAAGCATCCAGTTTCCCCCAGTAGTAGGCCTTTATTGACTAAATTGTAACACGACGACCTATGTGATTTCAGCAGAACTTTTGAACCCTTACGTTTGAGCTTGTGGGATGACGTTCGACACACTCGATCGTTGTGAATCCACCTTTCAGATGAGGTCTCTTCCAAGCCTCTCGGAGGTCGTGCGGCAGAAAGGCAGGCGTCAAAGCATTCTGTTTCGCTCCTGTAGTTGGCCTTTATTGACTAAATTGTAACATGACGACCTATGTGATTTCGGCAGAGCTTTTAAACCCTTACGTTTAAGCTTGTGGGCTGACGTTTGACACACTAGATTGTTGTTAATCCACCTTTCAGGGGAGGTCTCCCCCAAGTCTCTGGACAGTTGTGGGGCCGAGCGGCGACCATCAAAACATCCAGTTTCGCTCCCGTAAAAGGCCTTTATTGACTAAATTGTAACATGACGACCTATGTGATTTCGGCAGGACTTTTGAACCCTTAAGTTTGAGCTACTGGGCTGACGTTCGACACACTCGATCGTTGTGAATCTACCTTTCAGATGAGGTCTCTTCCAAGCCTCTCGGAGGGTGTGCGGCCGAAAGGCGAGCGTCAAAGCATTCCGTTTCGCTCCAGTAGTAGGCCTTTATTGACTAAATTGCAACATGACGACCTATGTGATTTCGGCAGAACTTTTGAACCCTTAAGTGTGAGTTAGTGGGCTGACGTCCAACACACTCGATCGTTGTGAATCCACCATTCAGGGGAGGTCTTCCTCAAGTCTCTGGACGGTTGTGGGGCAGAGCGGCGACCATCAAAACATCCAGTTTCGCTCCAGTAGTGGGCCTTTATTGAGTAAATTGTAATATGACGACCTATGTGATTTCGGCAGAACTTTTGAACCCTAACGTTTCAGCTAGTGGGCTGACGTTCGACACACTCGATCGTAGTGAATCCACCTTACACGGGAGGTCTTCCCCAAGTCTCTGGATGGTTGTCGGCCGAGCTGCGACCGCCAAAGCATCCAGTTTTGCTCCAGTTGTAGGCCTTTATTGACTAAATTGTAACACGACGACCTATGTGATTTCGGCAGAACTTTTGAACCCTTAAGTTTGAGCTTGTGGGCTGACGTTCGACACACTCGATCATTGTGAATCCACCTTTCAGATGAGGTCTCTTCCAATCCTCTCGGAGGTCTCGCGGCCGAAAGGAGAGCGTCAAAGTATTCCGTTTCGCTCCAGTAGTAGGCCTTTATTGATTAAATTGTAACAGGACGACCTATGTGATTTCGGCCAAACTTTTGAACCCTTAAGTTTGAGCTAGTGGGCTAACGTTCGACACAGTCGATCACTGTGAATCCACCTTTCAGGGGAGGTCTTCCCCAAGTCTCTGGACGGTTGTTGGGCAGAGTGGCGACCGTCAGAGCATCCAGTTTCCCTCCTGTCGTAGGCCTTTATTGACTAAATTGTAACACGACGACCGATGTGATTTCGGCAGAACTTTGAACCCTTAAATTGGAGCTAGTAGGCTGACGTTCGATACACTCGATCGTTGTGAATCCACCTTTCAGGGGAGGTCTCCCCCAAGTCTCTGGACGGTTGTGGGGCCGTGCGGAAACCGTCAAAGCATTCAGTTTCGTTCCAGGAGTAGGCCTTTATTGACTAAATTGTAATATGACGACCTATGTGATTTCGGCAGAACTTTTGAACACTGAAATTTGAGGTAGTGGCCTGACGTCCGACACACTCGATCGTTGTGAATCCACCTTACAGATGAGGTCTCTTCCAAGACTCTCGGAGGTCCTGGGCCCGAAAGGCGAGCGTCAAAGTCTCCAGTTTCGCTCCAGTAGTCGGCCTTTATTGACTAAATTGTAACACGACGACCTATGTGATTTCGGCAGAACTTTTGAACCCTTAAGTTTGAGCTTGTGGGCTGACATTCGACACACGCGATCGTAGTGAATCCACCTTTCAGGGGACGTCTCCCCCAAGTCTCCGGACGGTTGTGGAGCCGAGCGCCGACCATCAAAACATCCAGTTTCGCTCCAGTAGTCGGCCTTTATTGACTAAATTGTAACATGACGACCTATGTGATTTTTCACTCAGAACTTCACAAAGGATGCTTTCCCAGTAAAATCTCTTGCTATTTAGAGTCGAACTCTCCCCTTTATACAAGTTACAGGCAGTGGTTTGAATCCCAAAGCTTTGGTTTGAGTTTTCCACACGTGCCGTTTTTTATTGCTTTAAAACGCTTCCCAGCGCCTGCTGTACACTTTTTCTATTTTCCCTCATAACTTCACAAAGGATGCTTTCCCAATAAATTCTCTTGCTATTTAGAGGAGAACTCTCCCCTTTATACGAGTTACAGGCATTGGTTTGAATCCCAAAGCTTTGGTTGGAGTTTTCCACACATTTGCCGTTTTTTATTGCTTAAAAACGCTTCCCAGCGCCTGCTGTACACTTTTTTTTAAATTTTTACTCATAACTTCACAAAGGATGCTTTCCCAGGAAAGTCTCTTGCGATTTTGAGTCGAACTCTCCCCTTTATACTATTTACAGGCAGTGGTTTGAATCCCAAAGCTTTGGTTGGAGTTTTACACACATTTGCTGTTTTTATCGCTTAAAAATGCTTCCCAGCGCCTGCTGTACACTTTTTTTTCACTCATAATTCACAAAGGTTGCTTTCCAAGTAAATTCTCTTGCATTTCAGAGTAAAACTCTCCCCTTTATACTCGTTCCAGGCAGTGGTTTGAATCCCAAAGCTTTGGTTGGAGTTTTACACACATTTGCAGTTTTTATTGCTTAAAAATGCTTCCCACCTCCCTCTGCTGGACACTTTTTTTATTGTAACTCATAACTTCACAAAGGATGCTTTCCCAGTAAATTCTCTTGATTTTTAGAGTAGAACTCTCCCCTTTATACTAGATACAGGCAGTGGTTTGAATCCCAAAGCTTTGGTTGGATTTTTACACACATTTGCAGTTTTTATTGCTTAAAAATGCTTCCCAGCTTCCTTTGCTGTACACTTTATTTATTGTAACTCAGAAGTTCATCACAAAGGATGCTTTCCAAGTAAATTCTCTTGCATTTCAGAGTAAAACTCTCCCCTTGATACGAGTTACAGGCAGTGGTTTGAATCCCAAATCTTTGGTTGGAGGTTTACAGAGATTTGCAGCTTTTATCGCTTAAAAATGCTTCCCAGCGCCAGCTGTCCCCTTTTTTAATTTTTACTCATAACTTCACAAAGGATGCTTTCCCAGTAAAGTCTCTTGCTTTTTAGAGTAGAACTCTCCCCTTTATACTGGATACAGGCCGTGGTTTGAATCCCAAAGCTTTGGTTGGAGTTTTACACACATTTGCAGCATTTATCGCTTAAAAATGCTTCCCAGCGCATGCTGTGCACTTATTTTATTTTGACTCATAACTTCACAAAGGATCCTTTCCCAGTAAAATCTCTTCCGATTTAGAGTAGAACTCTCCCCTTTATACGAGTAACAGGCAGTGGTTTGAATCCCAAAGCTTTGGAGTTTGACACACATTTGCCGTGTTTTATTGATTAAAAACGCTTCCCAGCGCCTGCTGTACACTTTTTCAATTTTCACTCACAACTTCACAAAGAATGCTTACCCAGTAAAATCTCGTGCTATTAAGAGTAGAACTCTCCCCTTTATAGTAGTTACAGGCAGTGGTTTGAATCCCAAAGCTTTGGTTGGAGTTTTACACACATTTGCCGTTTTTTATTGCTTAAAAACGCTTCGCAGCTTCCTCTGTTGTTCACTTTTTTATTTTGACTCATAACTTAACAAAGGATGCTTTCCCAGTAAATTCTCTTGCTTTTTAGAGTAAAACTCTCCCCTTTATACGAGTTACAGGCAGTGGTTTGAATCCCAAAGCTTTGGTTGGAGTTTTACACACATTTGCAGTTTTTTATTGCTTAAAAACGCTTCCCAGCGCCTGCTGTACACGTTTTCTATTTTGACTCATAACTTCAAAAAGGATGCTTTCCCAGTAAAATCTCTGGCTATTTAGAGTAGAACTCTGCCCTTTATACTAGTTACAGGCAGTTTTTTGCATCCAAAAGCTTTGGTTGGAGTTTTACACACATTTGCAGTTTTTTATTGCTTAAAAACGCTTCCCAGTCGCCTGCTGTACACGTTTTCTATTTTGACTCATAACTTCAAAAAGGATGCTTTCCCAGTAAAATCTCTGGCTATTTAGAATAGAACTCTGCCCTTTATACTAGTTACAGGCAGTTTTTTGCATCCAAAAGCTTTGGTTGGAGTTTTACACACATTTGCAGTTTTTATTGCTTAAAAACGCTTCCCAGCTGCCTTGCTGTACATTTTTTTTATTTTGACTCATAACTTCACAAAGGATGCTTTTCCAGTAAAGTCTCTTGCTTTTTAGAGTAGAACTCTCCCCTTTATTCTCGTTCCAGGCAGTGGTTTGAATCCCAAAGCTTTGGTTGGAGTTTTACACAAATTTGCAGCTTTTATCGCTTAAAAATGCTTCCCAGCGCCTGCTGTACACTTTTCTTATTTTGACTCTTAACTTCACAAAGGATGCTTTCCAAGTGAATTCTCTTGCTTTTTTGAGTAGAACTCTCCCCTTTATTCTCGTTCCAGGCAGTGGTTTGAATCCCAAAGCTTTGGTTGGAGTTTTACACAAATTTGCAGCTTTTATCGCTTAAAAATGCTTCCCAGCGCCTGCTGTACACTTTTCTTATTTTGACTCTTAACTTCACAAAGGATGCTTTTCCAGTAAAGTTTCTTGCTTTTTAGACTAGAAATCTCCCCTGTATTCGAGTTACAGGCAGTGGTTTGAATCCCAAAGCTTTGGTTGGAGTTTTACACACATTTGCAGTTTTTATCGCTTAAAAATACTTCCCAGCACCTGCTGTACACTTTTTTTATTTTGACTCATAACTTCACAAAGGATGCTTTTCCAGAAAAGTCTCTTGCATTTTAGAGTGAAACTATCCCCTTTATACCAGTTACAGGCATTGGTTTGTATTCCAAAGCTTTGGTTGGAGTTTTACACACATTTGCATTTTTTATTGCTTAAAAATGCTTCCCTGCGCCTGCTGTACACTTTTTTTTATTGTAACTCATAACTTCACAAAGGATGCTTTCCAAGTAAAGTCTCTTGCATTTAAGAGAAAAACTCTCCCCTTTATACGAGTTACAGGCGGTGGTTTGAATCCCAAAGCTTTGGTTGGAGTTTTACACACATTTGCTGTTTTTATTGCTGAAAAATGCTTCCCAGCGCCTGTTGTACACTTTTTTTTATTTTCACTCATAACTTCACAAAGGATGCTTTCCCAGTAAAGTCTCTTTCTTTTTAGAGTAGAACTCTCCCCTTTATACTAGTTACAGGCAGGGGTTTGAATCCCAAAGCTTTGGTTGGAGTTTTACACAGATTTGCTGTTTTTATTGCTGAAAAATGCTTCCCAGCGCCTGTTGTACACTTTTTTATTTTCACTCATGACTTCAAAAAGGATGCTTTCCCAGTAAGATCTCTGGCTATTTAGAGTAGAACTCTGCCCTTTATACTAGTTACAGGCAGTGTTTTGCATCCAAAAGCTTTGGTTTGAGTTTTACACACATTTGCAGTTTTTTATTGCTTAAAAACGCTTCCCAGCGCCTTGGCTGTACACTTTCTTTATTTTGACTCATAACTTCAAAAAGGATGCTTTCCTAGTAAAATCTCTGGCTATTTAGAATAGAACTCTGCCCTTTATACTAGTTATAAGCAATTTTTTGCATCCAAAAGCTTTGGTTTGAGTTTTACACACATTTGCAGTTTCTTATTGCTTAAAAACGCTTCCCAGCGCCTGCTGTACACTTTTTTTTATTGTAACTCATAACTTCACAAAGGATGCTTTCCAAGTAAAGTCTCTTGCATTTAAGAGAAAAACTCTCCCCTTTATACGAGTTACAGGCGGTGGTTTGAATCCCAAAGCTTTGGTTGGAGTTTTACACACATTTGCTGTTTTTATTGCTGAAAAATGCTTCCCAGCGCCTATTGTACACTTTTTTTATTTTCACTCATAACTTCACAAAGGATGCTTTCCCAGTAAAGTCTCTTGCTTTTTAGAGTAGAACTCTCCCCTTTATACTAGTTACAGGCAGGGGTTTGAATCCCAAAGCTTTGGTTGGAGGTTTACACACATTTGCTGTTTTTATTGCTTAAAAATGCTTCCCAGCGCCTATTGTACACTTTTTTTATTTTCACTCATAACTTCACAAAGGATGCTTTCCCAGTAAAGTCTCTTGCTTTTTAGAGTAGAACTCTCCCCTTTATACTAGTTACAGGCGGTGGTTTGAATCCCAAAGCTTTGGTTGGAGTTTTACACACATTTGCTGTTTTTATTGCTGAAAAATGCTTCCCAGCGCCTATTGTACACTTTTTTTATTGTAACTCATAACTTCACAAAGGATGCTTTCCGAGTAAATTCTCTTGCTTTTTTAAGTATAATTCTCCCCTTTATAGTAGTTACAGGCAGTGGTTTGAATCCCAAAGCTTTGGTTGGAGGTTTACACACATTTGCTGTTTTTATTGCTTAAAAATGCTTCCCAGCTCCCTCTGCAGGACACCTTTTTTATTTTAACTCATAACTTCACAAAGGATGCTTTCCGAGTAAATTCTCTTGCTTTTTAAAGTATAATTCTCCCCTTTATAGTAGTTACAGGCAGTGTTTTGCATCCAAAAGCTTTGGTTGGAGTTTTACACACATTTGCAGTTTTTTATTGCTTAAAAACGCTTCCCAGCGCCTGCTGTACACGTTTTCTATTTTGACTCATAACTTCAAAAAGGATGCTTTCCCAGTAAAATCTCTGGCTATTTAGAGTGGAACTCTGCCCTTTATACTAGTTACAGGCAGTTTTTTGCATCCAAAAGCTTTGCTTGGAGTTTTACACACATTTGCAGTTTTTTATTTCTTAAAAACGCTTCCCAGCGCCTGCTGTACACGTTTTCTATTTTGACTCATAACTTCAAAAAGGATGCTTTCCCAGTAAAATCTCTGGCTATTTAGAATAGAACTCTGCCCTTTATACTAGTTACAGGCGGTTTTTTGCATCCAAAAGCTTTGGTTGGAGTTTTACACACATTTGCAGTTTTTTATTGCTTAAAAACGCTTCCCAGCGCCTGCTGTACACGTTTTCTATTTTGACTCACAACTTCAAAAAGGATGCTTTCCCAGTAAAATCTCTGGCTATTTAGAGTAGAACTCTGCCCTTTATATTAGTTACAGGCAGTTTTTTGCATCCAAAAGCTTTGGTTGGAGTTTTACACACATTTGCAGTTTTTTATTGCTTAAAAACGGTTCACAGCACCTTGGCTGTACACTTTTTTTATTTTTGACTCATAACTTCACAAAGGATGCTTTCCCAGTAAGATCTCTGGCTATTTAGAGTAGAACTCTGTCCCTTTATACTAGTTACAGGCAGTTTTTTGCATCCAAAAGCTTTGGTTGGAGTTTTACACACATTTGCAGTTTTTTATTGCTTAAAAACGCTTCCCAGCGCCTGCTGTACACGTTTTCTATTTTGACTCATAACTTCAAAAAGGATGCTTTCCCAGTAAAATCTCTGGCTATTTAGAATAGAACTCTGCCCTTTATACTAGTTACAGGCAGGTTTTTGCATCCAAAAGCTTTGGTTGGAGTTTTACACACATTTGCAGTTTTTTATTGCTTAAAAACGCTTCCCAGCGCCTGCTGTACACGTTTTCTATTTTGACTCATAACTTCAAAAAGGATGCTTTCCCAGTAAAATCTTTGGATATTTAGAGTAGAACTCTGACCTTTATACTAGTTACAGGCAGTGTTTTGCATCCAAAAGCTTTGGTTGGAGTTTTACACACATTTGCAGTTTTTTATTGCTTAAAAACGCTTCCCATCGCCTTGGCTGTCCACTTTTTTTATTTTGACTCATAACTTCACAAAGGATGCTTTCCCAGTAAAATCTCTGGCTATTTAGAGTAGAACTCTGCCCTTTATACTAGTTACAGGCGGTTTTTTGCATCCAAAAGCTTTGGTTGGAGTTTTACACACATTTGCTGTTTTTATTGCTGAAAAATGCTTCCCAGCGCCTGCTGTACACTTTTTTTATTTTCACTCATAACTTCACAAAGGATGCTTTCCCAGTAAAGTCTCTGGCTATTTAGAGTAGAACTCTGCCCTTTATACTAGTTACAGGCGGTTTTTTGCATCCAAAAGCTTTGGTTGGAGTTTTACACACATTTGCTGTTTTTATTGCTGAAAAATGCTTCCCAGCGCCTATTGTACACTTTTTTTATTGTAACTCATAACTTCAAAAAGGATGCTTTCCGAGTAAATTCTCTTGCTTTTTTAAGTATAATTCTCCCCTTTATAGTAGTTACAGGCAGTGGTTTGAATCCCAAAGCTTTGGTTGGAGGTTTACACACATTTGCTAGTTTTTATTGCTTAAAAATGCTTCCCAGCTCCCTCTGCAGGACACCTTTTTTATTTTAACTCATAACTTCACAAAGGATGCTTTCCGAGTAAATTCTCTTGCTTTTTAAAGTATAATTCTCCCCTTTATAGTAGTTACAGGCAGTGTTTTGCATCCAAAAGCTTTGGTTGGAGTTTTACACACATTTGCAGTTTTTTATTGCTTAAAAACGCTTCCCAGCGCCTGCTGTACACGTTTTCTATTTTGACTCATAACTTCAAAAAGGATGCTTTCCCAGTAAAATCTCTGGCTATTTAGAGTAGGAACTCTGCCCTTTATACTAGTTACAGGCAGTTTTTTGCATCCAAAAGCTTTGCTTGGAGTTTTACACACATTTGCAGTTTTTTATTGCTTAAAAACGCTTCCCAGCGCCTGCTGTACACGTTTTCTATTTTGACTCATAACTTCAAAAAGGATGCTTTCCCAGTAAAATCTCTGGCTATTTAGAATAGAACTCTGCCCTTTATACTAGTTACAGGCGGTTTTTTGCATCCAAAAGCTTTGGTTGGAGTTTTACACACATTTGCAGTTTTTTATTGCTTAAAAACGCTTCCCAGCGCCTGCTGTACACGTTTTCTATTTTGACTCACAACTTCAAAAAGGATGCTTTCCCAGTAAAATCTCTGGCTATTTAGAGTAGAACTCTGCCCTTTATATTAGTTACAGGCAGTTTTTTGCATCCAAAAGCTTTGGTTGGAGTTTTACACACATTTGCAGTTTTTTATTGCTTAAAAACGGTTCACAGCACCTTGGCTGTACACTTTTTTTATTTTGACTCATAACTTCACAAAGGATGCTTTCCCAGTAAGATCTCTGGCTATTTAGAGTAGAACTCTGCCCTTTATACTAGTTACAGGCAGTTTTTTGCATCCAAAAGCTTTGGTTGGAGTTTTACACACATTTGCAGTTTTTTATTGCTTAAAAACGCTTCCCAGCGCCTGCTGTACACGTTTTCTATTTTGACTCATAACTTCAAAAAGGATGCTTTCCCAGTAAAATCTCTGGCTATTTAGAAGTAGAACTCTGCCCTTTATACTAGTTACAGGCAGTGTTTTTGCATCCAAAAGCTTTGGTTGGAGTTTTACACACATTTGCAGTTTTTTATTGCTTAAAAACGCTTCCCAGCGCCTGCTGTACACGTTTTCTATTTTGACTCATAACTTCAAAAAGGATGCTTTCCCAGTAAAATCTTTGGATATTTAGCGTAGAACTCTGACCTTTATACTAGTTACAGGCAGTGTTTTGCATCCAAAAGCTTTGGTTGGAGTTTTACACACATTTGCAGTTTTTTATTGCTTAAAAACGCTTCCCAGCGCCTTGGCTGTACACTTTTTTTATTTTGACTCATAACTTCAAAAAGGATGCTTTCCCAGTAAAATCTCTGGCTATTTAGAGTAGAACTCTGCCCTTTATACTAGTTACAGGCAGTTTTTTGCATCCAAAAGCTTTGGTTGGAGTTTTACACACATTTGCAGTTTTTTATTGCTTAAAAACGCTTCCCAGCGCCTGCTGTACACGTTTTCTATTTTGACTCATAACTTCAAAAAGGATGCTTTCCCAGTAAAATCTCTGGCTATTTAGAGTAGAACTCTGCCCTTTATACTTAGTTACAGGCAGTTTTTTGCATCCAAAAGCTTTGGTTGGAGTTTTACACACATTTGCAGTTTTTTATTGCTTAAAAACGCTTCCCAGCGCCTGCTGTACACGTTTTTCTATTTTGACTCATAACTTCAAAAAGGATGCTTTCCCAGTAAAATCTCTGGCTATTTAGAGTAGAACTCTGCCCTTTATACTAGTTACAGGCAGTTTTTTGCATCCAAAAGCTTTGGTTGGAGTTTTACACACATTTGCAGTTTTTTATTGCTTAAAAACGCTTCCCAGCGCCTGCTGTACACGTTTTCTATTTTGACTCATAACTTCAAAAAGGATGCTTTCCCAGTAAAATCTCTGGCTATTTAGAATAGAACTCTGCCCTTTATACTAGTTACAGGCAGGTTTTTTGCATCCAAAAGCTTTGGTTGGAGTTTTACACACATTTGCAGTTTTTTATTGCTTAAAAACGCTTCCCAGCGCCTGCTGTACACGTTTTCTATTTTGACTCATAACTTCAAAAAGGATGCTTTCCCAGTAAAATCTCTGGCTATTTAGAGTAGAACTCTGCCCTTTATACTAGTTACAGGCAGTGTTTTTGCATCCAAAAGCTTTGGTTGGAGTTTTACACACATTTGCAGTTTTTTATTGCTTAAAAACGCTTCCCAGCGCCTTGGCTGTACACTTTTTTTATTTTGACTCATAACTTCACAAAGGATGCTTTCCCAGTAAAATCTCTGGCTATTTAGAGTAGAACTCTGCCATTTATACTAGTTACAGGCAGTTTTTTGCATCCAAAAGCTTTGGTTGGAGTTTTACACACATTTGCAGTTTTTTATTGCTTAAAAACGCTTCCCAGCGCCTGCTGTACACGTTTTCTATTTTGACTCATAACTTCAAAAAGGATGCTTTCCCAGTAAAATCTTTGGCTATTTAGAGTAGAACTCTGTCCTTTATACTAGTTACAGGCAGTTTTTTGCATCCAAAAGCTTTGGTTGGAGTTTTACACACATTTGCCGTTTTTTATTGCTTAAAAATGCTTCCCAGCGCTTGCTGTTCACTTTTTTTATTTTGACTCTTAACTTCACAAAGGATGCTTTTCCAGTAAAGTTTTTTGCTTTTTAGATTAGAAGTCTCCCCTTTATTCGAGTTACAGACAGTGGTTTGAATCCCAAAGCTTTGGTTGGAGTTTTACACACATTTGCAGTTTTTATCGCTTAAAAATACTTCCCAGCACCTGCTGTACACGTTTTCTATTTTGACTCATAACTTCAAAAAGGATGCTTTCCCAGTAAAATCTCTGGCTATTTAGAATAGAACTCTGCCCTTTATACTAGTTACAGGCAGGTTTTTTGCATCCAAAAGCTTTGGTTGGAGTTTTACACACATTTGCAGTTTTTTATTGCTTAAAAACGCTTCCCAGCGCCTGCTGTACACGTTTTCTATTTTGACTCATAACTTCAAAAAGGATGCTTTCCCAGTAAAATCTCTGGCTATTTAGAGTAGAACTCTGCCCTTTATATTAGTTACAGGCAGTTTTTTGCATCCAAAAGCTTTGGTTGGAGTTTTACACACATTTGCAGTTTTTTATTGCTTAAAAACGGTTCCCAGCGCCTTGGCTGTACACTTTTTTTATTTTGACTCATAACTTCACAAAGGATGCTTTCCCAGTAAGATCTCTGGCTATTTAGAGTAGAACTCTGCCCTTTATACTAGTTACAGGCAGTGTTTTGCATCCAAAAGCTTTGGTTGGAGTTTTACACACATTTGCAGTTTTTTATTGCTTAAAAACGCTTCCCAGCGCCTGCTGTACACGTTTTCTATTTTGACTCATAACTTCAAAAAGGATGCTTTCCCAGTAAAATCTCTTGGCTATTTAGAGTAGAACTCTGACCTTTATACTAGTTACAGGCAGTGTTTTGCATCCAAAAGCTTTGGTTGGAGTTTTACACACATTTGCAGTTTTTTATTGCTTAAAAACGCTTCCCAGCGCCTGCTGTACACGTTTTCTATTTTGACTCATAACTTCAAAAAGGATGCTTTCCCAGTAAAATCTCTGGCTATTTAGAGTAGAACTCTGCCCTTTATACTAGTTACAGGCAGTGTTTTGCATCCAAAAGCTTTGGTTGGAGTTTTACACACATTTGCAGTTTTTTATTGCTTAAAAACGCTTCCCAGCGCCTTGGCTGTACACTTTTTTTATTTTGACTCATAACTTCACAAAGGATGCTTTCCCAGTAAAATCTCTGGCTATTTAGAGTAGAACTCTGCCATTTATACTAGTTACAGGCAGTTTTTTGCATCCAAAAGCTTTGCTTGGAGTTTTACACACATTTGCAGTTTTGTATTGCTTAAAAACGCTTCCCAGCGCCTGCTGTACACGTTTTCTATTTTGACTCGTAACTTCAAAAAGGATGCTTTCCCAGTAAAATCTCTGGCTATTTAGAGTAGAACTCTGCCCTTTATACTAGTTACAGGCAGTTTTTTGCATCCAAAAGCTTTGGTTTGAGTTTTACACACATTTGCAGTTGTTTATTGCTTAAAAACGCTTCCCAGCGTCTGCTGTACACGTTTTCTATTTTCACTCATAACTTCAAAAAGGATGGTTTCCCAGTAAAATCTCTGGCTATTTAGAGTAGAACTCTGCCCTTTATACTAGTTACAGGCAGTTTTTTGCATCCAAAAGCTTTGGTTGGAGTTTTACACACATTTGCCGTTTTTTATTGCTTAAAAATGCTTCCCAGCACCTGCTGTACACTTTTTTTATTTTGACTCATAACTTCACAAAGGATGCTTTTCCCAGTAAAAGTCTCTTGCATATTTAGAGTAGAAACTATGCTCTTTATACGAGTTACAGGCAGTGGTTTGAATCCCAAACCTTTGGTTGGAGTTTTACACACATTTGCTGTTTTTGTTGCTTAAAAATGCTTCCCAGCGCTTGCGGTACACTTTTTTTATTTTGACTCAAAACTTCACAAAGGATGCTTTCCCAGAAAATTCTCTTGCTCTTAAGAGTAAAACTCTCCCCTTTATACTAGTTACAGGCATTGGTTTGTATCCCAATGCTTTGGTTGGAGTTTTACACACATTTGCATTTTTTATTGCTTAAAAATGCTTCCCAGCGCCTGCTGTACACTTTTTTTTATTGTAAACTCATAACTTCACAAAGGATGCTTTCCAATTAAAGTCTCTTGCATTTAAGAGAAAAACTCTCCCCTTTATATTAGTTACAGGCAGTTTTTTGCATCCAAAAGCTTTGGTTGGAGTTTTACACACATTTGCAGTTTTTTATTACTTAAAAACGGTTCACAGCACCTTGGCTGTACACTTTTTTTATTTTTGACTCATAACTTCACAAAGGATGCTTTCCCAGTAAGATCTCTGGCTATTTAGAGTAGAACTCTGCCCTTTATACTAGTTACAGGCAGTGTTTTGCATCCAAAAGCTTTGGTTTGAGTTTTACACACATTTGCAGTTTTTTATTGCTTAAAAACGCTTCCCAGCGCCTGCTGTACACGTTTTCTATTTTGACTCATAACTTCAAAAAGGATGCTTTCCCAGTAAAATCTCTGGCTATTTAGAATAGAACTCTGCCCTTTATACTAGTTACAGGCAGTTTTTTGCATCCAAAAGCTTTGGTTTGAGTTTTACACACATTTGCAGTTTTGTATTGCTTAAAAACGCTTCCCAGCGCCTGCTGTACACGTTTTCTATTTTGACTCATAACTTCAAAAAGGATGCTTTCCCAGTAAAATCTTTGGATATTTAGCGTAGAACTCTGCCCTTTATACTAGTTACAGGCAGTGTTTCGCATCCAAAAGCTTTGGTTGGAGTTTTACACACATTTGCAGTTTTTTATTACTTAAAAACGGTTCACAGCACCTTGGCTGTACACTTTTTTTATTTTTGACTCATAACTTCACAAAGGATGCTTTCCCAGTAAGATCTCTGGCTATTTAGAGTAGAACTCTGCCCTTTATACTAGTTACAGGCAGTTTTTTGCATCCAAAAGCTTTGGTTGGAGTTTTACACACATTTGCAGTTTTTTATTGCTTAAAAACGCTTCCCAGCGCCTGCTGTACACGTTTTCTATTTTGACTCATAACTTCAAAAAGGATGCTTTCCCACTAAAATCTCTGGCTATTTAGAGTAGAACTCTGCCCTTTATACTAGTTACAGGCAGTTTTTTGCATCCAAAAGCTTTGGTTGGAGTTTTACACACATTTGCAGTTTTTTATTGCTTAAAAACGCTTCCCAGCGCCTGCTGTACACGTTTTCTATTTTGACTCATAACTTCAAAAAGGATGCTTTCCCACTAAAATCTCTGGCTATTTAGAGTAGAACTCTGCCCTTTATACTAGTTACAGGCAGTTTTTTGCATCCAAAAGCTTTGGTTGGAGTTTTACACACATTTGCAGTTTTTTATTGCTTAAAAACGCTTCCCAGCGCCTGCTGTACACGTTTTTCTATTTTGACTCATAACTTCAAAAAGGATGCTTTCCCACTAAAATCTCTGGCTATTTAGAGTAGAACTCTGCCCTTTATACTAGTTACAGGCAGTTTTTTGCATCCAAAAGCTTTGGTTGGAGTTTTACACACATTTGCAGTTTTTTATTGCTTAAAAACGCTTCCCAGCGCCTGCTGTACACGTTTTCTATTTTGACTCATAACTTCAAAAAGGATGCTTTCCCACTAAAATCTCTGGCTATTTAGAGTAGAACTCTGCCCTTTATACTAGTTACAGGCAGTTTTTTGCATCCAAAAGCTTTGGTTGGAGTTTTACACACATTTGCAGTTTTTTATTGCTTAAAAACGCTTCCCAGCGCCTGCTGTACACGTTTTCTATTTTGACTCATAACTTCAAAAAGGATGCTTTCCCACTAAAATCTCTGGCTATTTAGAGTAGAACTCTGCCCTTTATACTAGTTACAGGCAGTTTTTTGCATCCAAAAGCTTTGGTTGGAGTTTTACACACATTTGCAGTTTTTTATTGCTTAAAAACGCTTCCCAGCGCCTTGCTGTACACGTTTTTCTATTTTGACTCATAACTTCAAAAAGGATGCTTTCCCACTAAAATCTCTGGCTATTTAGAGTAGAACTCTGCCCTTTATACTAGTTACAGGCAGTTTTTTGCATCCAAAAGCTTTGGTTGGAGTTTTACACACATTTGCAGTTTTTTATTGCTTAAAAACGCTTCCCAGCGCCTGCTGTACACGTTTTCTATTTTGACTCATAACTTCAAAAAGGATGCTTTCCCACTAAAATCTCTGGCTATTTAGAGTAGAACTCTGCCCTTTATACTAGTTACAGGCAGTTTTTTGCATCCAAAAGCTTTGGTTGGAGTTTTACACACATTTGCAGTTTTTTATTGCTTAAAAACGCTTCCCAGCGCCTTGCTGTACACGTTTTCTATTTTGACTCATAACTTCAAAAAGGATGCTTTCCCACTAAAATCTCTGGCTATTTAGAGTAGAACTCTGCCCTTTATACTAGTTACAGGCAGTTTTTTGCATCCAAAAGCTTTGGTTGGAGTTTTACACACATTTGCAGTTTTTTATTGCTTAAAAACGCTTCCCAGCGCCTGGCTGTACACTTTTTCTATTTTGACTCATAACTTCAAAAAGGATGCTTTCCCACTAAAATCTCTGGCTATTTAGAGTAGAACTCTGCCCTTTATACTAGTTACAGGCAGTTTTTTGCATCCAAAAGCTTTGGTTGGAGTTTTACACACATTTGCAGTTTTTTATTGCTTAAAAACGCTTCCCAGCGCCTGCTGTACACGTTTTCTATTTTGACTCATAACTTCAAAAAGGATGCTTTCCCACTAAAATCTCTGGCTATTTAGAGTAGAACTCTGCCCTTTATACTAGTTACAGGCAGTTTTTTGCATCCAAAAGCTTTGGTTGGAGTTTTACACACATTTGCAGTTTTTTATTGCTTAAAAACGCTTCCCAGCGCCTGCTGTACACGTTTTCTATTTTGACTCATAACTTCAAAAAGGATGCTTTCCCACTAAAATCTCTGGCTATTTAGAGTAGAACTCTGCCCTTTATACTAGTTACAGGCAGTTTTTTGCATCCAAAAGCTTTGGTTGGAGTTTTACACACATTTGCAGTTTTTTATTGCTTAAAAACGCTTCCCAGCGCCTGCTGTACACGTTTTCTATTTTGACTCATAACTTCAAAAAGGATGCTTTCCCATTAAAATCTCTGGCTATTTAGAGTAGAACTCTGCCCTTTATACTAGTTACAGGCAGTTTTTTGCATCCAAAAGCTTTGGTTGGAGTTTTACACACATTTGCAGTTTTTTATTGCTTAAAAACGCTTCCCAGCGCCTGCTGTACACGTTTTCTATTTTGACTCATAACTTCAAAAAGGATGCTTTCCCACTAAAATCTCTGGCTATTTAGAGTAGAACTCTGCCCTTTATACTAGTTACAGGCAGTTTTTTGCATCCAAAAGCTTTGGTTGGAGTTTTACACACATTTGCAGTTTTTTATTGCTTAAAAACGCTTCCCAGCGCCTGCTGTACACGTTTTCTATTTTGACTCATAACTTCAAAAAGGATGCTTTCCCACTAAAATCTCTGGCTATTTAGAGTAGAACTCTGCCCTTTATACTAGTTACAGGCAGTTTTTTGCATCCAAAAGCTTTGGTTGGAGTTTTACACACATTTGCAGTTTTTTATTGCTTAAAAACGCTTCCCAGCGCCTGCTGTACACGTTTTTCTATTTTGACTCATAACTTCAAAAAGGATGCTTTCCCACTAAAATCTCTGGCTATTTAGAGTAGAACTCTGCCCTTTATACTAGTTACAGGCAGTTTTTTGCATCCAAAAGCTTTGGTTGGAGTTTTACACACATTTGCAGTTTTTTATTGCTTAAAAACGCTTCCCAGCGCCTTGCTGTACACGTTTTTCTATTTTGACTCATAACTTCAAAAAGGATGCTTTCCCACTAAAATCTCTGGCTATTTAGAGTAGAACTCTGCCCTTTATACTAGTTACAGGCAGTTTTTTGCATCCAAAAGCTTTGGTTGGAGTTTTACACACATTTGCAGTTTTTTATTGCTTAAAAACGCTTCCCAGCGCCTGCTGTACACGTTTTCTATTTTGACTCATAACTTCAAAAAGGATGCTTTCCCACTAAAATCTCTGGCTATTTAGAGTAGAACTCTGCCCTTTATACTAGTTACAGGCAGTTTTTTGCATCCAAAAGCTTTGGTTGGAGTTTTACACACATTTGCAGTTTTTTATTGCTTAAAAACGCTTCCCAGCGCCTGCTGTACACGTTTTCTATTTTGACTCATAACTTCAAAAAGGATGCTTTCCCACTAAAATCTCTGGCTATTTAGAGTAGAACTCTGCCCTTTATACTAGTTACAGGCAGTTTTTTGCATCCAAAAGCTTTGGTTGGAGTTTTACACACATTTGCAGTTTTTTATTGCTTAAAAACGCTTCCCAGCGCCTTGCTGTACACGTTTTCTATTTTGACTCATAACTTCAAAAAGGATGCTTTCCCACTAAAATCTCTGGCTATTTAGAGTAGAACTCTGCCCTTTATACTAGTTACAGGCAGTTTTTTGCATCCAAAAGCTTTGGTTGGAGTTTTACACACATTTGCAGTTTTTTATTGCTTAAAAACGCTTCCCAGCGCCTGCTGTACACGTTTTCTATTTTGACTCATAACTTCAAAAAGGATGCTTTCCCACTAAAATCTCTGGCTATTTAGAGTAGAACTCTGCCCTTTATACTAGTTACAGGCAGTTTTTTGCATCCAAAAGCTTTGGTTGGAGTTTTACACACATTTGCAGTTTTTTATTGCTTAAAAACGCTTCCCAGCGCCTGCTGTACACGTTTTCTATTTTGACTCATAACTTCAAAAAGGATGCTTTCCCACTAAAATCTCTGGCTATTTAGAGTAGAACTCTGCCCTTTATACTAGTTACAGGCAGTTTTTTGCATCCAAAAGCTTTGGTTGGAGTTTTACACACATTTGCAGTTTTTTATTGCTTAAAAACGCTTCCCAGCGCCTTGGCTGTACACTTTTTTCTATTTTGACTCATAACTTCAAAAAGGATGCTTTCCCACTAAAATCTCTGGCTATTTAGAGTAGAACTCTGCCCTTTATACTAGTTACAGGCAGTTTTTTGCATCCAAAAGCTTTGGTTGGAGTTTTACACACATTTGCAGTTTTTTATTGCTTAAAAACGCTTCCCAGCGCCTGCTGTACACGTTTTCTATTTTGACTCATAACTTCAAAAAGGATGCTTTCCCACTAAAATCTCTGGCTATTTAGAGTAGAACTCTGCCCTTTATACTAGTTACAGGCAGTTTTTTGCATCCAAAAGCTTTGGTTGGAGTTTTACACACATTTGCAGTTTTTTATTGCTTAAAAACGCTTCCCAGCGCCTGCTGTACACGTTTTCTATTTTGACTCATAACTTCAAAAAGGATGCTTTCCCACTAAAATCTCTGGCTATTTAGAGTAGAACTCTGCCCTTTATACTAGTTACAGGCAGTTTTTTGCATCCAAAAGCTTTGGTTGGAGTTTTACACACATTTGCAGTTTTTTATTGCTTAAAAACGCTTCCCAGCGCCTGGCTGTACACGTTTTTCTATTTTGACTCATAACTTCAAAAAGGATGCTTTCCCACTAAAATCTCTGGCTATTTAGAGTAGAACTCTGCCCTTTATACTAGTTACAGGCAGTTTTTTGCATCCAAAAGCTTTGGTTGGAGTTTTACACACATTTGCAGTTTTTTATTGCTTAAAAACGCTTCCCAGCGCCTGCTGTACACGTTTTCTATTTTGACTCATAACTTCAAAAAGGATGCTTTCCCACTAAAATCTCTGGCTATTTAGAGTAGAACTCTGCCCTTTATACTAGTTACAGGCAGTTTTTTGCATCCAAAAGCTTTGGTTGGAGTTTTACACACATTTGCAGTTTTTTATTGCTTAAAAACGCTTCCCAGCGCCTGCTGTACACGTTTTCTATTTTGACTCATAACTTCAAAAAGGATGCTTTCCCACTAAAATCTCTGGCTATTTAGAGTAGAACTCTGCCCTTTATACTAGTTACAGGCAGTTTTTTGCATCCAAAAGCTTTGGTTGGAGTTTTACACACATTTGCAGTTTTTTATTGCTTAAAAACGCTTCCCAGCGCCTTGCTGTACACGTTTTCTATTTTGACTCATAACTTCAAAAAGGATGCTTTCCCACTAAAATCTCTGGCTATTTAGAGTAGAACTCTGCCCTTTATACTAGTTACAGGCAGTTTTTTGCATCCAAAAGCTTTGGTTGGAGTTTTACACACATTTGCAGTTTTTTATTGCTTAAAAACGCTTCCCAGCGCCTGCTGTACACGTTTTCTATTTTGACTCATAACTTCAAAAAGGATGCTTTCCCACTAAAATCTCTGGCTATTTAGAGTAGAACTCTGCCCTTTATACTAGTTACAGGCAGTTTTTTGCATCCAAAAGCTTTGGTTGGAGTTTTACACACATTTGCAGTTTTTTATTGCTTAAAAACGCTTCCCAGCGCCTGCTGTACACGTTTTCTATTTTGACTCATAACTTCAAAAAGGATGCTTTCCCACTAAAATCTCTGGCTATTTAGAGTAGAACTCTGCCCTTTATACTAGTTACAGGCAGTTTTTTGCATCCAAAAGCTTTGGTTGGAGTTTTACACACATTTGCAGTTTTTTATTGCTTAAAAACGCTTCCCAGCGCCTGCTGTACACGTTTTCTATTTTGACTCATAACTTCAAAAAGGATGCTTTCCCACTAAAATCTCTGGCTATTTAGAGTAGAACTCTGCCCTTTATACTAGTTACAGGCAGTTTTTTGCATCCAAAAGCTTTGGTTGGAGTTTTACACACATTTGCAGTTTTTTATTGCTTAAAAACGCTTCCCAGCGCCTGCTGTACACGTTTTCTATTTTGACTCATAACTTCAAAAAGGATGCTTTCCCACTAAAATCTCTGGCTATTTAGAGTAGAACTCTGCCCTTTATACTAGTTACAGGCAGTTTTTTGCATCCAAAAGCTTTGGTTGGAGTTTTACACACATTTGCAGTTTTTTATTGCTTAAAAACGCTTCCCAGCGCCTGCTGTACACGTTTTCTATTTTGACTCATAACTTCAAAAAGGATGCTTTCCCACTAAAATCTCTGGCTATTTAGAGTAGAACTCTGCCCTTTATACTAGTTACAGGCAGTTTTTTGCATCCAAAAGCTTTGGTTGGAGTTTTACACACATTTGCAGTTTTTTATTGCTTAAAAACGCTTCCCAGCGCCTGGCTGTACACGTTTTCTATTTTGACTCATAACTTCAAAAAGGATGCTTTCCCACTAAAATCTCTGGCTATTTAGAGTAGAACTCTGCCCTTTATACTAGTTACAGGCAGTTTTTTGCATCCAAAAGCTTTGGTTGGAGTTTTACACACATTTGCAGTTTTTTATTGCTTAAAAACGCTTCCCAGCGCCTGCTGTACACGTTTTCTATTTTGACTCATAACTTCAAAAAGGATGCTTTCCCACTAAAATCTCTGGCTATTTAGAGTAGAACTCTGCCCTTTATACTAGTTACAGGCAGTTTTTTGCATCCAAAAGCTTTGGTTGGAGTTTTACACACATTTGCAGTTTTTTATTGCTTAAAAACGCTTCCCAGCGCCTGCTGTACACGTTTTCTATTTTGACTCATAACTTCAAAAAGGATGCTTTCCCACTAAAATCTCTGGCTATTTAGAGTAGAACTCTGCCCTTTATACTAGTTACAGGCAGTTTTTTGCATCCAAAAGCTTTGGTTGGAGTTTTACACACATTTGCAGTTTTTTATTGCTTAAAAACGCTTCCCAGCGCCTGCTGTACACGTTTTCTATTTTGACTCATAACTTCAAAAAGGATGCTTTCCCACTAAAATCTCTGGCTATTTAGAGTAGAACTCTGCCCTTTATACTAGTTACAGGCAGTTTTTTGCATCCAAAAGCTTTGGTTGGAGTTTTACACACATTTGCAGTTTTTTATTGCTTAAAAACGCTTCCCAGCGCCTGCTGTACACGTTTTCTATTTTGACTCATAACTTCAAAAAGGATGCTTTCCCACTAAAATCTCTGGCTATTTAGAGTAGAACTCTGCCCTTTATACTAGTTACAGGCAGTTTTTTGCATCCAAAAGCTTTGGTTGGAGTTTTACACACATTTGCAGTTTTTTATTGCTTAAAAACGCTTCCCAGCGCCTGCTGTACACGTTTTCTATTTTGACTCATAACTTCAAAAAGGATGCTTTCCCACTAAAATCTCTGGCTATTTAGAGTAGAACTCTGCCCTTTATACTAGTTACAGGCAGTTTTTTGCATCCAAAAGCTTTGGTTGGAGTTTTACACACATTTGCAGTTTTTTATTGCTTAAAAACGCTTCCCAGCGCCTGCTGTACACGTTTTCTATTTTGACTCATAACTTCAAAAAGGATGCTTTCCCACTAAAATCTCTGGCTATTTAGAGTAGAACTCTGCCCTTTATACTAGTTACAGGCAGTTTTTTGCATCCAAAAGCTTTGGTTGGAGTTTTACACACATTTGCAGTTTTTTATTGCTTAAAAACGCTTCCCAGCGCCTGCTGTACACGTTTTCTATTTTGACTCATAACTTCAAAAAGGATGCTTTCCCACTAAAATCTCTGGCTATTTAGAGTAGAACTCTGCCCTTTATACTAGTTACAGGCAGTTTTTTGCATCCAAAAGCTTTGGTTGGAGTTTTACACACATTTGCAGTTTTTTATTGCTTAAAAACGCTTCCCAGCGCCTGCTGTACACGTTTTCTATTTTGACTCATAACTTCAAAAAGGATGCTTTCCCACTAAAATCTCTGGCTATTTAGAGTAGAACTCTGCCCTTTATACTAGTTACAGGCAGTTTTTTGCATCCAAAAGCTTTGGTTGGAGTTTTACACACATTTGCAGTTTTTTATTGCTTAAAAACGCTTCCCAGCGCCTGCTGTACACGTTTTCTATTTTGACTCATAACTTCAAAAAGGATGCTTTCCCACTAAAATCTCTGGCTATTTAGAGTAGAACTCTGCCCTTTATACTAGTTACAGGCAGTTTTTTGCATCCAAAAGCTTTGGTTGGAGTTTTACACACATTTGCAGTTTTTTATTGCTTAAAAACGCTTCCCAGCGCCTGCTGTACACGTTTTTCTATTTTGACTCATAACTTCAAAAAGGATGCTTTCCCACTAAAATCTCTGGCTATTTAGAGTAGAACTCTGCCCTTTATACTAGTTACAGGCAGTTTTTTGCATCCAAAAGCTTTGGTTGGAGTTTTACACACATTTGCAGTTTTTTATTGCTTAAAAACGCTTCCCAGCGCCTGCTGTACACGTTTTCTATTTTGACTCATAACTTCAAAAAGGATGCTTTCCCACTAAAATCTCTGGCTATTTAGAGTAGAACTCTGCCCTTTATACTAGTTACAGGCAGTTTTTTGCATCCAAAAGCTTTGGTTGGAGTTTTACACACATTTGCAGTTTTTTATTGCTTAAAAACGCTTCCCAGCGCCTGCTGTACACGTTTTCTATTTTGACTCATAACTTCAAAAAGGATGCTTTCCCACTAAAATCTCTGGCTATTTAGAGTAGAACTCTGCCCTTTATACTAGTTACAGGCAGTTTTTTGCATCCAAAAGCTTTGGTTGGAGTTTTACACACATTTGCAGTTTTTTATTGCTTAAAAACGCTTCCCAGCGCCTGCTGTACACGTTTTCTATTTTGACTCATAACTTCAAAAAGGATGCTTTCCCACTAAAATCTCTGGCTATTTAGAGTAGAACTCTGCCCTTTATACTAGTTACAGGCAGTTTTTTGCATCCAAAAGCTTTGGTTGGAGTTTTACACACATTTGCAGTTTTTTATTGCTTAAAAACGCTTCCCAGCGCCTGCTGTACACTTTTTCTATTTTGACTCATAACTTCAAAAAGGATGCTTTCCCACTAAAATCTCTGGCTATTTAGAGTAGAACTCTGCCCTTTATACTAGTTACAGGCAGTTTTTTGCATCCAAAAGCTTTGGTTGGAGTTTTACACACATTTGCAGTTTTTTATTGCTTAAAAACGCTTCCCAGCGCCTGCTGTACACGTTTTCTATTTTGACTCATAACTTCAAAAAGGATGCTTTCCCACTAAAATCTCTGGCTATTTAGAGTAGAACTCTGCCCTTTATACTAGTTACAGGCAGTTTTTTGCATCCAAAAGCTTTGGTTGGAGTTTTACACACATTTGCAGTTTTTTATTGCTTAAAAACGCTTCCCAGCGCCTGCTGTACACGTTTTCTATTTTGACTCATAACTTCAAAAAGGATGCTTTCCCACTAAAATCTCTGGCTATTTAGAGTAGAACTCTGCCCTTTATACTAGTTACAGGCAGTTTTTTGCATCCAAAAGCTTTGGTTGGAGTTTTACACACATTTGCAGTTTTTTATTGCTTAAAAACGCTTCCCAGCGCCTGCTGTACACGTTTTCTATTTTGACTCATAACTTCAAAAAGGATGCTTTCCCACTAAAATCTCTGGCTATTTAGAGTAGAACTCTGCCCTTTATACTAGTTACAGGCAGTTTTTTGCATCCAAAAGCTTTGGTTGGAGTTTTACACACATTTGCAGTTTTTTATTGCTTAAAAACGCTTCCCAGCGCCTGCTGTACACGTTTTCTATTTTGACTCATAACTTCAAAAAGGATGCTTTCCCACTAAAATCTCTGGCTATTTAGAGTAGAACTCTGCCCTTTATACTAGTTACAGGCAGTTTTTTGCATCCAAAAGCTTTGGTTGGAGTTTTACACACATTTGCAGTTTTTTATTGCTTAAAAACGCTTCCCAGCGCCTGCTGTACACGTTTTCTATTTTGACTCATAACTTCAAAAAGGATGCTTTCCCACTAAAATCTCTGGCTATTTAGAGTAGAACTCTGCCCTTTATACTAGTTACAGGCAGTTTTTTGCATCCAAAAGCTTTGGTTGGAGTTTTACACACATTTGCAGTTTTTTATTGCTTAAAAACGCTTCCCAGCGCCTGGCTGTACACTTTTTTCTATTTTGACTCATAACTTCAAAAAGGATGCTTTCCCACTAAAATCTCTGGCTATTTAGAGTAGAACTCTGCCCTTTATACTAGTTACAGGCAGTTTTTTGCATCCAAAAGCTTTGGTTGGAGTTTTACACACATTTGCAGTTTTTTATTGCTTAAAAACGCTTCCCAGCGCCTGCTGTACACGTTTTCTATTTTGACTCATAACTTCAAAAAGGATGCTTTCCCACTAAAATCTCTGGCTATTTAGAGTAGAACTCTGCCCTTTATACTAGTTACAGGCAGTTTTTTGCATCCAAAAGCTTTGGTTGGAGTTTTACACACATTTGCAGTTTTTTATTGCTTAAAAACGCTTCCCAGCGCCTGCTGTACACGTTTTCTATTTTGACTCATAACTTCAAAAAGGATGCTTTCCCACTAAAATCTCTGGCTATTTAGAGTAGAACTCTGCCCTTTATACTAGTTACAGGCAGTTTTTTGCATCCAAAAGCTTTGGTTGGAGTTTTACACACATTTGCAGTTTTTTATTGCTTAAAAACGCTTCCCAGCGCCTGCTGTACACGTTTTCTATTTTGACTCATAACTTCAAAAAGGATGCTTTCCCACTAAAATCTCTGGCTATTTAGAGTAGAACTCTGCCCTTTATACTAGTTACAGGCAGTTTTTTGCATCCAAAAGCTTTGGTTGGAGTTTTACACACATTTGCAGTTTTTTATTGCTTAAAAACGCTTCCCAGCGCCTTGCTGTACACTTTTTTCTATTTTGACTCATAACTTCAAAAAGGATGCTTTCCCACTAAAATCTCTGGCTATTTAGAGTAGAACTCTGCCCTTTATACTAGTTACAGGCAGTTTTTTGCATCCAAAAGCTTTGGTTGGAGTTTTACACACATTTGCAGTTTTTTATTGCTTAAAAACGCTTCCCAGCGCCTGCTGTACACGTTTTCTATTTTGACTCATAACTTCAAAAAGGATGCTTTCCCACTAAAATCTCTGGCTATTTAGAGTAGAACTCTGCCCTTTATACTAGTTACAGGCAGTTTTTTGCATCCAAAAGCTTTGGTTGGAGTTTTACACACATTTGCAGTTTTTTATTGCTTAAAAACGCTTCCCAGCGCCTGCTGTACACGTTTTCTATTTTGACTCATAACTTCAAAAAGGATGCTTTCCCACTAAAATCTCTGGCTATTTAGAGTAGAACTCTGCCCTTTATACTAGTTACAGGCAGTTTTTTGCATCCAAAAGCTTTGGTTGGAGTTTTACACACATTTGCAGTTTTTTATTGCTTAAAAACGCTTCCCAGCGCCTGGCTGTACACTTTTTTTATTTTGACTCATAACTTCAAAAAGGATGCTTTCCCACTAAAATCTCTGGCTATTTAGAGTAGAACTCTGCCCTTTATACTAGTTACAGGCAGTTTTTTGCATCCAAAAGCTTTGGTTGGAGTTTTACACACATTTGCAGTTTTTTATTGCTTAAAAACGCTTCCCAGCGCCTGCTGTACACGTTTTCTATTTTGACTCATAACTTCAAAAAGGATGCTTTCCCACTAAAATCTCTGGCTATTTAGAGTAGAACTCTGCCCTTTATACTAGTTACAGGCAGTTTTTTTGCATCCAAAAGCTTTGGTTGGAGTTTTACACACATTTGCAGTTTTTTATTGCTTAAAAACGCTTCCCAGCGCCTGCTGTACACGTTTTCTATTTTGACTCATAACTTCAAAAAGGATGCTTTCCCACTAAAATCTCTGGCTATTTAGAGTAGAACTCTGCCCTTTATACTAGTTACAGGCAGTTTTTTGCATCCAAAAGCTTTGGTTGGAGTTTTACACACATTTGCAGTTTTTTATTGCTTAAAAACGCTTCCCAGCGCCTTGGCTGTACACTTTTTTTATTTTGACTCATAACTTCAAAAAGGATGCTTTCCCACTAAAATCTCTGGCTATTTAGAGTAGAACTCTGCCCTTTATACTAGTTACAGGCAGTTTTTTGCATCCAAAAGCTTTGGTTGGAGTTTTACACACATTTGCAGTTTTTTATTGCTTAAAAACGCTTCCCAGCGCCTGCTGTACACGTTTTCTATTTTGACTCATAACTTCAAAAAGGATGCTTTCCCACTAAAATCTCTGGCTATTTAGAGTAGAACTCTGCCCTTTATACTAGTTACAGGCAGTTTTTTGCATCCAAAAGCTTTGGTTGGAGTTTTACACACATTTGCAGTTTTTTATTGCTTAAAAACGCTTCCCAGCGCCTGCTGTACACGTTTTCTATTTTGACTCATAACTTCAAAAAGGATGCTTTCCCACTAAAATCTCTGGCTATTTAGAGTAGAACTCTGCCCTTTATACTAGTTACAGGCAGTTTTTTGCATCCAAAAGCTTTGGTTGGAGTTTTACACACATTTGCAGTTTTTTATTGCTTAAAACGCTTCCAGCGCCTGCTGTACACTTTTTTATTTTGACTCATAACTTCACAAAGGATGCTTTCCAGTAAAATCTCTGGCTATTTAGAGTAGAACTCTGCCTTTATACTAGTTACAGGCAGTTTTTTGCATCCAAAGCTTTGGCTTGGAGTTTTACACACATTTGCAGTTTTTGTATTGCTTAAAAACGCTTCCCAGCGCCTGCTGTACACGTTTTCTATTTTGACTCATAACTTCAAAAAGGATGCTTTCCCAGTAAAATCTCTGGCTATTTAGAGTAGAACTCTGCCCTTTATACTAGTTACAGGCAGTTTTTTGCATCCAAAGCTTTGGTTTGAGTTTTACACACATTTGCAGTTTTTTATTGCTTAAAAACGCTTCCCAGCGCCTGCTGTACACGTTTTCTATTTTGACTCATAACTTCAAAAAGGATGCTTTCCCAGTAAAATCTCTGGCTATTTAGAGTAGAACTCTGCCCTTTATACTAGTTACAGGCAGTTTTTTGCATCCAAAAGCTTTGGTTGGAGTTTTACACACATTTGCCGTTTTTATTGCTTAAAAATGCTTCCCAGCACCTGCTGTACACTTTTTTTATTTTCACTCATAACTTCACAAAGGATGCTTTTCCAGAAAAGTCTCTTGCTTTTTAGAGTAGAACTCTCCCCTTTATACTAGTTACAGGCAGGGGTTTGAATCCCAAAGCTTTGGTTGGAGTTTTACACACATTTGCTGTTTTTATTGCTGAAAAATGCTTCCCAGCGCCTGATGTACACTTTTTTTATTTTCACTCATAACTTCACAAAGGATGCTTTCTCAGTAAATTCTCTTGCATTTTAGAGTAAAACTCAACATTTTATACTAGTTACAGGCAGTTGTTTGAATCCCAAAGCTTTGGTTGGAGTTTTACACACATTTGCTGTTTTTATTGCTTAGAAATGCTTCCCAGCTCCCTCTGCTGGACACCTTTTTTATTGTAACTCATAACTTCACAAAGGATGCTTTCCGAGTAAATTCTCTTGCTTTTTTAAGTATAATTCTCCCCTTTATAGTAGTTACAGGCAGTGGTTTGAATCCCAAAGCTTTGGTTGGAGTTTTGCACACATTTGCTGTTTTTATTGCTTAAAAATGCTTCCCAGCGCCTGCTGTACACGTTTTCTATTTTGACTCATAACTTCAAAAAGGATGCTTTCCCAGTAAAATCTCTGGCTATTTAGAATAGAACTCTGCCCTTTATCCAAGTTACAGGCAGTTTTTTGCATTCAAAAGCTTTGGTTGGAGTTTTCCACACATTTGCCCTTTTTTATTGCTTAAAAACGCTTCCCAGCGCCTGCTGTACACTTTTTTTTAATTTTGACTCATAACTTCACAAAGGATGCTTTCCCAGGAAAGTCTCTTGCGATTTTGAGTAGAACTCTCCCCTTTATAGTATTTACAGGCAGTGGTTTGAATCCCAAAGCTTTGGTTGGAGTTTTCCACACATTTGCTGTTTTTATCGTTTAAAAATGCTTCCCAGCGCCTGCTGTACACTTTATTTTATTTTCACTCATAATTCACAAAGGTTGCTTTCCAAATAAATTCTCTTGCATTTCAGAGTAAAACTCTCCCCTTTATACTCGTTACAGGCAGTGGTTTGAATCCCAAAGCTTTGATTGGAGTTTTACAAACATTTGCAGTTTTTATCGTTTAAAAATGCTTCCCAGCACCTGCTGTCCACGTTTTTTATTTTGTCTCATAACTTCACAAACGATGCTTTCCCAGTAAATTCTCTTGATTTTTAGAGTAGAACTCTCCCCTTTATACGAGTTACAGGCAGTGGTTTGAATCCCAAATCTTTGGTTGGAGTTTTACAGAGATTTGCAGCTTTTATCGCTTAAAAATGCTTCCCAGCGCCTGCTGTCCCCTTTTTTAATTTTTACTCATAACTTCACAAAGGATGCTTTCCCAGTAAAGTCTCTTGCTTTTTAGAGTAGAACTCTCCCCTTTATACTAGATACAGGGCGTGGTTTGAATCCCAAAGCTTTGGTTGGAGTTTTACACACATTTGCAGCATTTATCGCTTAAAAATGCTTCCCAGCGCATGCTGTCCACTTTTTTTATTTTGACTCATAACTTCACAAAGGATCCTTTCCCAGTAAAGTCTCTTGCTTTTTAGAGTACAACTCACCCCTTTATACGAGTTACAGGCAGTGGTTTGAATCCCAAAGCTTTGGTTGGAGTTCTACACACATTTGCAGTTTTTGTTGCTCAAAAATGCTTCCCAGCTCCCTCTGCTGTACACTTTTTTTATTGTAACTCATAACTTCAAAAAGGATGCTTTCCCAGTAAAATCTCTGGCTATTTAGAATAGAACTCTGCCCTTTATACTAGTTACAGGCAGTTTTTTGTATCCAAAAGCTTTGGTTTGAGTTTTACACACATTTGCAGTTTTTTATTGCTTAAAAACGCTTTCCAGCGCCTGCTGTACACGTTTTCTATTTTGACTCATAACTTCAAAAAGCATGCTTTCCCAGTAAAATCTCTGGCTATTTAGAATAGAACTCTGCCCGTTATACTAGTTACAGGCAGTTTTTTGCATCCAAAAGCTTTGGTTGGAGTTTTACACACATTTGCAGTTTTTTATTGCTTAAAAACGCTTCCCAGCGCCTGCTGTACACGTTTTCTATTTTGACTCATAACTTCAAAAAGGATGCTTTCCCAGTAAAATACCTGGCTATTTAGAATAGAACTCTGCCCTTTATACTAGTTATAGGCAGTTTTTTGCATCCAAAAGCTTTGGTTGGCGTTTTACACACATTTGAAGTTTTTTATTGCTTAAAAACGCTTCCCAGTGCCTGCTGTACACGTTTTCTTTTTTGACTCATAACTTCAAAAAGGATGCTTTCCCAGTAAAATCTCTGGCTATTTAGAATAGAACTCTGCCCTTTATACTAGTTACAGGCAGTTTTTTGCATCCAAAAGCTTTGGTAGGAGTTTTACACACATTTGCAATTTTTTATTGCTTAAAAACGCTTCCCAGCGCCTTGGCTGTACACTTTTTTTATTTTGACTCATAACTTCAAAAAGGATGCTTTCCCAGTAAAATCTCTGGCTATTTAGAATAGAACTCTGCCCTTTATACTAGTTATAGGCAGTTTTTTGCATCCAAAAGCTTTGGTTGGAGTTTTACAGAGATTTGCAGCTTTTATCGCTTAAAAATGCTTCCCAGCGCCTGCTGTCCCCTTTTTTAATTTTTACTCATAACTTCACAAAGGATGCTTTCCCAGTAAATTCTCTTGCTTTTTAGAGTACAACTCACCCCTTTATACGAGTTACAGGCAGAGGTTTGAATCCCAAAGCTTTGGTTGGAGTTTTTCACACATTTGCAGTTTTTGTTGCTTAAAAATGCTTCCCAGCTCCCTCTGCTGTACACTTTTTTAATTGTAACTCATAACTTCACAAAGGATGCTTTCCCAGTAAAATCTCTGGCTATTTAGAATAGAACTCTGCCCTTTATCCTAGTTACAGGCAGTTTTTTGCATCCAAAAGCTTTGGTTGGAGTTTTACACACATTTGCAGTTTTTTATTGCTTAAAAACGCTTCCCAGCGCCTGCTGTACACGTTTTCTATTTTGACTCATAACTTCAAAAAGGATGCTTTCCCAGTAAAATCTCTGGCTATTTAGAATAGAACTCTGCCCTTTATCCTAGTTACAGGCAGTTTTTTGCATCCAAAAGCTTTGGTTGGAGTTTTACACACATTTGCAGTTTTTTATTGCTTAAAAACGCTTCCCAGCGCCTGCTGTACACGTTTTCTATTTTGACTCATAACTTCAAAAAGGATGCTTTCCCAGTAAAATCTTTGGCTATTTAGAGTAGAACTCTGACCTTTATACTAGTTACAGGCCGTGTTTTGCATCCAAAAGCTTTGGTTGGAGTTTTACACACATTTGCAGTTTTTTATTGCTTAAAAACGCTTCCCAGCGCCTGCTGTACACGTTTTCTATTTTGACTCATAACTTCAAAAAGGATGCTTTCCCAGTAAAATCTTTGGATATTTAGCGTAGAACTCTGACCTTTATACTAGTTACAGGCAGTGTTTCGCATCCAAAAGCTTTGGTTGGAGTTTTACACACATTTGCAGTTTTTTATTGCTTAAAAACGCTTCCCATCGCCTTGGCTGTCCACTTTTTTTATTTTGACTCATAACTTCACAAAGGATGCTTTCCCAGTAAAATCTCTGGCTATTTAGAGTAGAACTCTGCCATTTATACTAGTTACAGGCAGTTTTTTGCATCCAAAAGCTTTGCTTGGAGTTTTACACACATTTGCAGTTTTGTATTGCTTAAAAACGCTTCCCAGCGCCTGCTGTACACGTTTTCTATTTTGACTCATAACTTCAAAAAGGATGCTTTCCCAGTAAAATCTCTGGCTATTTAGAGTAGAACTCTGCCCTTTATACTAGTTACAGGCAGTTTTTTGCATCCAAAAGCTTTGGTTTGAGTTTTACACACATTTGCAGTTGTTTATTGCTTAAAAACGCTTCCCAGCGTCTGCTGTACACATTTTCTATTTTGACTCATAACTTCAAAAAGGATGCTTTCCCAGTAAAATCTTTGGCTATTTAGAGTAGAACTCTGTCCTTTATACTAGTTACAGGCAGTTTTTTGCATCCAAAAGCTTTGGTTGGAGTTTTACACACATTTGCCGTTTTTTATTGCTTAAAAATGCTTCCCAGCACCTGCTGTACACTTTTTTTATTTTGACTCATAACTTCACAAAGGATGCTTTTCCAGAAAAGTCTCTTGCATTTTAGAGTGAAACTATCCTCTTTATACGAGTTACAGGCAGTGGTTTGAATCCCAAACCTTTGGTTGGAGTTTTACACACATTTGCTGTTTTTGTTGCTTAAAAATGCTTCCCAGCGCTTGCGGTACACTTTTTTTATTTTGACTCAAAACTTCACAAAGGATGCTTTCCCAGAAAATTCTCTTGCTCTTAAGAGTAAAACTCTCCCCTTTATACTAGTTACAGGCATTGGTTTGTATCCCAATGCTTTGGTTGGAGTTTTACACACATTTGCATTTTTTATTGCTTAAAAATGCTTCCCAGCGCCTGCTGTACACTTTTTTTTATTGTAACTCATAACTTCACAAAGGATGCTTTCCAAGTAAAGTCTCTTGCATTTAAGAGAAAAACTCTCCCCTTTATACGAGTTACAGGCGGTGGTTTGAATCTCAAAGCTTTGGTTGGAGTTTTACACACATTTGCTGTTTTTATTGCTGAAAAATGCTTCCCAGCTCCTGTTGTACACTTTTTTTATTTTCACTCATAACTTCACAAAGGATGCTTTCCCAGTAAAGTCTCTTGCTTTTTAGAGTAGAACTCTCCCCTTTATACTAGTTACAGGCAGGGGTTTGAATCCCAAAGCTTTGGTTGGAGTTTTACAAACATTTGCTGTTTTTATTGCTGAAAAATGCTTCCCAGCGCCTGATGTACACTTTTTTTATTTTCACTCATAACTTCACAAAGGATGCTTTCTCAGTAAATTCTCTTGCATTTTAGAGTAAAACTCAACATTTTATACTAGTTACAGGCAGTTGTTTGAATCCCAAAGCTTTGGTTGGAGTTTTACACACATTTGCTGTTTTTATTGCTTAGAAATGCTTCCCAGCTCCCTCTGCTGGACACCTTTTTTATTGTAACTCATAACTTCACAAAGGATGCTTTCCGAGTAAATTCTCTTGCTTTTTTAAGTATAATTCTCCCCTTTATAGTAGTTACAGGCAGTGGTTTGAATCCCAAAGCTTTGGTTGGAGTTTTGCACACATTTGCTGTTTTTATTGCTTAAAAATGCTTCCCAGCGCCTGCTGTACACGTTTTCTATTTTGACTCATAACTTCAAAAAGGATGCTTTCCCAGTAAAATCTCTGGCTATTTAGAATAGAACTCTGCCCTTTATCCAAGTTACAGGCAGTTTTTTGCATTCAAAAGCTTTGGTTGGAGTTTTCCACACATTTGCCCTTTTTTATTGCTTAAAAACGCTTCCCAGCGCCTGCTGTACACTTTTTTTTAATTTTGACTCATAACTTCACAAAGGATGCTTTCCCAGGAAAGTCTCTTGCGATTTTGAGTAGAACTCTCCCCTTTATAGTATTTACAGGCAGTGGTTTGAATCCCAAAGCTTTGATTGGAGTTTTACAAACATTTGCAGTTTTTATCGTTTAAAAATGCTTCCCAGCACCTGCTGTACACGTTTATTTTATTTGTCACTCATAACTTCACAAACGATGCTTTCCCAGTAAATTCTCTTGATTTTTAGAGTAGAACTCTCCCCTTTATACGAGTTACAGGCAGTGGTTTGAATCCCAAAGCTTTGATTGGAGTTTTACAAACATTTGCAGTTTTTATCGTTTAAAAATGCTTCCCAGCACCTGCTGTCCACGTTTTTTATTTTGTCTCATAACTTCACAAACGATGCTTTCCCAGTAAATTCTCTTGATTTTTAGAGTAGAACTCTCCCCTTTATACGAGTTACAGGCAGTGGTTTGAATCCCAAATCTTTGGTTGGAGTTTTACAGAGATTTGCAGCTTTTATCGCTTAAAAATGCTTCCCAGCGCCTGCTGTCCCCTTTTTTAATTTTTACTCATAACTTCACAAAGGATGCTTTCCCAGTAAAGTCTCTTGCTTTTTAGAGTAGAACTCTCCCCTTTATACTAGATACAGGGCGTGGTTTGAATCCCAAAGCTTTGGTTGGAGTTTTACACACATTTGCAGCATTTATCGCTTAAAAATGCTTCCCAGCGCATGCTGTCCACTTTTTTTATTTTGACTCATAACTTCACAAAGGATCCTTTCCCAGTAAAGTCTCTTGCTTTTTAGAGTACAACTCACCCCTTTATACGAGTTACAGGCAGTGGTTTGAATCCCAAAGCTTTGGTTGGAGTTCTACACACATTTGCAGTTTTTGTTGCTCAAAAATGCTTCCCAGCTCCCTCTGCTGTACACTTTTTTTTATTGTAACGCATAACTTAAAAAAGGATGCTTTCCCAGTAAAATCTCTGGCTATTTAGAATAGAACTCTGCCCTTTATACTAGTTACAGGCAGTTTTTTGTATCCAAAAGCTTTGGTTTGAGTTTTACACACATTTGCAGTTTTTTATTGCTTAAAAACGCTTTCCAGCGCCTGCTGTACACGTTTTCTATTTTGACTCATAACTTCAAAAAGCATGCTTTCCCAGTAAAATCTCTGGCTATTTAGAATAGAACTCTGCCCGTTATACTAGTTACAGGCAGTTTTTTGCATCCAAAAGCTTTGGTTGGAGTTTTACACACATTTGCAGTTTTTTATTGCTTAAAAACGCTTCCCAGCGCCTGCTGTACACGTTTTCTATTTTGACTCATAACTTCAAAAAGGATGCTTTCCCAGTAAAATACCTGGCTATTTAGAATAGAACTCTGCCCTTTATACTAGTTATAGGCAGTTTTTTGCATCCAAAAGCTTTGGTTGGCGTTTTACACACATTTGAAGTTTTTTATTGCTTAAAAACGCTTCCCAGTGCCTGCTGTACACGTTTTCTTTTTTGACTCATAACTTCAAAAAGGATGCTTTCCCAGTAAAATCTCTGGCTATTTAGAATAGAACTCTGCCCTTTATACTAGTTACAGGCAGTTTTTTGCATCCAAAAGCTTTGGTAGGAGTTTTACACACATTTGCAATTTTTTATTGCTTAAAAACGCTTCCCAGCGCCTTGGCTGTACACTTTTTTTATTTTGACTCATAACTTCAAAAAGGATGCTTTCCCAGTAAAATCTCTGGCTATTTAGAATAGAACTCTGCCCTTTATACTAGTTATAGGCAGTTTTTTGCATCCAAAAGCTTTAGGTTGGAGTTTTACAGAGATTTGCAGCTTTTATCGCTTAAAAATGCTTCCCAGCGCCTGCTGTCCCCTTTTTTAATTTTTACTCATAACTTCACAAAGGATGCTTTCCCAGTAAATTCTCTTGCTTTTTAGAGTACAACTCACCCCTTTATACGAGTTACAGGCAGAGGTTTGAATCCCAAAGCTTTGGTTGGAGTTTTTCACACATTTGCAGTTTTTGTTGCTTAAAAATGCTTCCCAGCTCCCTCTGCTGTACACTTTTTTAATTGTAACTCATAACTTCACAAAGGATGCTTTCCCAGTAAAATCTCTGGCTATTTAGAATAGAACTCTGCCCTTTATCCTAGTTACAGGCAGTTTTTTGCATCCAAAAGCTTTGGTTGGAGTTTTACACACATTTGCAGTTTTTTATTGCTTAAAAACGCTTCCCAGCGCCTGCTGTACACGTTTTCTATTTTGACTCATAACTTCAAAAAGGATGCTTTCCCAGTAAAATCTCTGGCTATTTAGAATAGAACTCTGCCCTTTATCCTAGTTACAGGCAGTTTTTTGCATCCAAAAGCTTTGGTTGGAGTTTTACACACATTTGCAGTTTTTTATTGCTTAAAAACGCTTCCCAGCGTCTGCTGTACACGTTTTCTATTTTGACTAATAACTTCAAAAAGGATGCTTTCCCAATAAATTCTCTTGCTATTTAGAGGAGAACTCTCCCCTTTATACGAGTTACAGGCATTGGTTTGAATCCCAAAGCTTTGGTTGGAGTTTTCCACACATTTGCCCTTTTTTATTGCTTAAAAACGCTTCCCAGCGCCTGCTGTACACTTTTTTTTAATTTTAACTCATAACTTCACAAAGGATGCTTTCCCAGTAAAGTCTCTTGCGATTTTGAGTAGAACTCTCCCCTTTATAGCTAGTTACAGGCAGTGGTTTGAATCCCAAAGCTTTGGTTGGAGTTTTCCACACATTTGCTGTTTTTATCGCTTAAAAATGCTTCCCAGCGCCTGCTGTACACTTTTTTTATTTTACTCATAACTTCACAAAGGATGCTTTCCCAGTAAATTCTCTTGCTATTTAGAGTAGAAACTCTCCCCTTTATACTAGTTACAGGCAGTGGTTTGAATCCAAAAGCTTTGGTTGGAGTTTTACACACATTTGCAGTTTTTATTGCTTAAAAATGCTTCCCAGCGCCTCTGCTGTACACTTTTTTATTGTGAACTCATAACTTCACAAAGGATGCTTTCCCAGTAAAATCTCTGGCTATTTAGAATAGAACTCTGCCCTTTATACTAGTTACAGGCAGTGTTTTGTATCCAAAAGCTTTGGTTTGAGTTTTACACACATTTGCAGTTTTTTATTGCTTAAAAAACGCTTCCCAGCGCCTGCTGTACACGTTTTCTATTTTGACTCATAACTTCAAAAAGGATGCTTTCCCAGTAAAATCTCTGGCTATTTAGAGTAGAACTCTGCCCTTTATACTAGTTACAGGCATTGGTTTTGTATCCAAAAGCTTTGGTTGGAGTTTTACACACATTTGCATTTTTTATTCCTTAAAAATGCTTCCCAGCGCCTGCTGTACACTTTTTCTTATTGTAACTCATAACTTCACAAAGGATGCTTTCCCAGTAAAGTCTCTTGCATTTAGAGAAGAAACTCTCCCCTTTATACGAAGTTACAGGCAGGTTGTTTGAATCCAAAAGCTTTGGTTGGAGTTTTACACACATTTGCTGTTTTTATTGCTGAAAAACTGCTTCCCAGCGCCTGCTGTACACTTTTTCTTATTTTCACTCATAACTTCACAAAGGATGCTTTCCCAGTAAATTCTCTTGCTATTTAGAGTAAACTCTGACCTTTTATACTAGTTACAGGCAGTTTTTGAATCCAAAAGCTTTGGTTGGAGTTTTACACACATTTGCATGTTTTTATTGCTGAGAAATGCTTCCCAGCTCCCTGCTGTGACACCTTTTTTATTGTAACTCATAACTTCACAAAGGATGCTTTCCGAGTAAATTCTCTTGCTTTTTAAAGTATAATTCTCCCCTTTATAGTAGTTACAGGCAGTGTTTTGCATCCAAAAGCTTTGGTTGGAGTTTTACACACATTTGCAGTTTTTTATTGCTTAAAAACGGTTCACAGCACCTTGGCTGTACACTTTTTTTATTTTTGACTCATAACTTCACAAAGGATGCTTTCCCAGTAAGATCTCTGGCTATTTAGAGTAGAACTCTGCCCTTTATACTAGTTACAGGCAGTGTTTTGCATCCAAAAGCTTTGGTTGGAGTTTTACACACATTGGCAGTTTTTTAATGCTTAAAACGCTTCCCAGCGCCTGCTGTACACGTTTTCTATTTTGACTCATAACTTCAAAAAGGATGCTTTCCCACTAAAATCTCTGGCTATTTAGAGTAGAACTCTGCCCTTTATACTAGTTACAGGCAGTTTTTTGCATCCAAAAGCTTTGGTTGGAGTTTTACACACATTTGCAGTTTTTTATTGCTTAAAAACGCTTCCCAGCGCCTGGCTGTACACTTTTTTTTATTTTGACTCATAACTTCAAAAAGGATGCTTTCCCACTAAAATCTCTGGCTATTTAGAGTAGAACTCTGCCCTTTATACTAGTTACAGGCAGTTTTTTGCATCCAAAAGCTTTGGTTGGAGTTTTACACACATTTGCAGTTTTTTATTGCTTAAAAACGCTTCCCAGCGCCTGCTGTACACGTTTTCTATTTTGACTCATAACTTCAAAAAGGATGCTTTCCCACTAAAATCTCTGGCTATTTAGAGTAGAACTCTGCCCTTTATACTAGTTACAGGCAGTTTTTTGCATCCAAAAGCTTTGGTTGGAGTTTTACACACATTTGCAGTTTTTTATTGCTTAAAAACGCTTCCCAGCGCCTGCTGTACACGTTTTCTATTTTGACTCATAACTTCAAAAAGGATGCTTTCCCACTAAAATCTCTGGCTATTTAGAGTAGAACTCTGCCCTTTATACTAGTTACAGGCAGTTTTTTGCATCCAAAAGCTTTGGTTGGAGTTTTACACACATTTGCAGTTTTTTATTGCTTAAAAACGCTTCCCAGCGCCTTGGCTGTACACTTTTTTTATTTTGACTCATAACTTCAAAAAGGATGCTTTCCCACTAAAATCTCTGGCTATTTAGAGTAGAACTCTGCCCTTTATACTAGTTACAGGCAGTTTTTTGCATCCAAAAGCTTTGGTTGGAGTTTTACACACATTTGCAGTTTTTTATTGCTTAAAAACGCTTCCCAGCGCCTGCTGTACACGTTTTCTATTTTGACTCATAACTTCAAAAAGGATGCTTTCCCACTAAAATCTCTGGCTATTTAGAGTAGAACTCTGCCCTTTATACTAGTTACAGGCAGTTTTTTGCATCCAAAAGCTTTGGTTGGAGTTTTACACACATTTGCAGTTTTTTATTGCTTAAAAACGCTTCCCAGCGCCTGCTGTACACGTTTTCTATTTTGACTCATAACTTCAAAAAGGATGCTTTCCCACTAAAATCTCTGGCTATTTAGAGTAGAACTCTGCCCTTTATACTAGTTACAGGCAGTTTTTTGCATCCAAAAGCTTTGGTTGGAGTTTTACACACATTTGCAGTTTTTTATTGCTTAAAAACGCTTCCCAGCGCCTTGCTGTACACTTTTTCTATTTTGACTCATAACTTCAAAAAGGATGCTTTCCCACTAAAATCTCTGGCTATTTAGAGTAGAACTCTGCCCTTTATACTAGTTACAGGCAGTTTTTTGCATCCAAAAGCTTTGGTTGGAGTTTTACACACATTTGCAGTTTTTTATTGCTTAAAAACGCTTCCCAGCGCCTGCTGTACACGTTTTCTATTTTGACTCATAACTTCAAAAAGGATGCTTTCCCACTAAAATCTCTGGCTATTTAGAGTAGAACTCTGCCCTTTATACTAGTTACAGGCAGTTTTTTGCATCCAAAAGCTTTGGTTGGAGTTTTACACACATTTGCAGTTTTTTATTGCTTAAAAACGCTTCCCAGCGCCTGCTGTACACGTTTTCTATTTTGACTCATAACTTCAAAAAGGATGCTTTCCCACTAAAATCTCTGGCTATTTAGAGTAGAACTCTGCCCTTTATACTAGTTACAGGCAGTTTTTTGCATCCAAAAGCTTTGGTTGGAGTTTTACACACATTT
Source organism: Phycodurus eques (assembly GCF_024500275.1). Classification (NCBI taxonomy): domain Eukaryota; kingdom Metazoa; phylum Chordata; class Actinopteri; order Syngnathiformes; family Syngnathidae; genus Phycodurus; species Phycodurus eques. The sequence goes on along the minus strand of NC_084532.1, from coordinate 1,638,403 downwards.
GCAGTTTTTTATTGCTTAAAAACGCTTCCCAGCGCCTGCTGTACACGTTTTTCTATTTTGACTCATAACTTCAAAAAGGATGCTTTCCCACTAAAATCTCTGGCTATTTAGAGTAGAACTCTGCCCTTTATACTAGTTACAGGCAGTTTTTTGCATCCAAAAGCTTTGGTTGGAGTTTTACACACATTTGCAGTTTTTTATTGCTTAAAAACGCTTCCCAGCGCCTTGCTGTACACGTTTTTCTATTTTGACTCATAACTTCAAAAAGGATGCTTTCCCACTAAAATCTCTGGCTATTTAGAGTAGAACTCTGCCCTTTATACTAGTTACAGGCAGTTTTTTGCATCCAAAGCTTTGGTTGGAGTTTTACACACATTTGCAGTTTTTTATTGCTTAAAAACGCTTCCCAGCGCCTGCTGTACACTTTTTTTATTTTGACTCATAACTTCAAAAAGGATGCTTTCCCAGTAAAATCTCTGGCTATTTAGAGTAGAACTCTGCCCTTTATACTAGTTACAGGCAGTGTTTTGAATCCAAAGCTTTGGTTGGAGTTTTACACACATTTGCAGTTTTTTATTGCTTAAAAACGCTTCCCAGCGCCTGCTGTACACTTTTTTTATTTTGACTCATAACTTCAAAAAGGATGCTTTCCCAGTAAAATCTCTGGCTATTTAGAGTAGAACTCTGCCCTTTATACTAGTTACAGGCAGGTTTTTGCATCCAAAAGCTTTGGTTGGAGTTTTACACACATTTGCAGTTTTTTATTGCTTAAAAACGCTTCCCAGCGCCTGCTGTACACGTTTTCTATTTTGACTCATAACTTCAAAAAGGATGCTTTCCCACTAAAATCTCTGGCTATTTAGAGTAGAACTCTGCCCTTTATACTAGTTACAGGCAGTTTTTTGCATCCAAAAGCTTTGGTTGGAGTTTTACACACATTTGCAGTTTTTTATTGCTTAAAAACGCTTCCCAGCGCCTGCTGTACACGTTTTCTATTTTGACTCATAACTTCAAAAAGGATGCTTTCCCACTAAAATCTCTGGCTATTTAGAGTAGAACTCTGCCCTTTATACTAGTTACAGGCAGTTTTTTGCATCCAAAAGCTTTGGTTGGAGTTTTACACACATTTGCAGTTTTTTATTGCTTAAAAACGCTTCCCAGCGCCTGGCTGTACACGTTTTTCTATTTTGACTCATAACTTCAAAAAGGATGCTTTCCCACTAAAATCTCTGGCTATTTAGAGTAGAACTCTGCCCTTTATACTAGTTACAGGCAGTTTTTTGCATCCAAAAGCTTTGGTTGGAGTTTTACACACATTTGCAGTTTTTTATTGCTTAAAAACGCTTCCCAGCGCCTGCTGTACACGTTTTCTATTTTGACTCATAACTTCAAAAAGGATGCTTTCCCACTAAAATCTCTGGCTATTTAGAGTAGAACTCTGCCCTTTATACTAGTTACAGGCAGTTTTTTGCATCCAAAAGCTTTGGTTGGAGTTTTACACACATTTGCAGTTTTTTATTGCTTAAAAACGCTTCCCAGCGCCTGGCTGTACACTTTTTCTATTTTGACTCATAACTTCAAAAAGGATGCTTTCCCACTAAAATCTCTGGCTATTTAGAGTAGAACTCTGCCCTTTATACTAGTTACAGGCAGTTTTTTGCATCCAAAAGCTTTGGTTGGAGTTTTACACACATTTGCAGTTTTTTATTGCTTAAAAACGCTTCCCAGCGCCTGCTGTACACGTTTTTCTATTTTGACTCATAACTTCAAAAAGGATGCTTTCCCACTAAAATCTCTGGCTATTTAGAGTAGAACTCTGCCCTTTATACTAGTTACAGGCAGTTTTTTGCATCCAAAAGCTTTGGTTGGAGTTTTACACACATTTGCAGTTTTTTATTGCTTAAAAACGCTTCCCAGCGCCTGCTGTACACGTTTTCTATTTTGACTCATAACTTCAAAAAGGATGCTTTCCCACTAAAATCTCTGGCTATTTAGAGTAGAACTCTGCCCTTTATACTAGTTACAGGCAGTTTTTTGCATCCAAAAGCTTTGGTTGGAGTTTTACACACATTTGCAGTTTTTTATTGCTTAAAAACGCTTCCCAGCGCCTGCTGTACACGTTTTCTATTTTGACTCATAACTTCAAAAAGGATGCTTTCCCACTAAAATCTCTGGCTATTTAGAGTAGAACTCTGCCCTTTATACTAGTTACAGGCAGTTTTTTTGCATCCAAAAGCTTTGGTTGGAGTTTTACACACATTTGCAGTTTTTTATTGCTTAAAAACGCTTCCCAGCGCCTGCTGTACACGTTTTCTATTTTGACTCATAACTTCAAAAAGGATGCTTTCCCACTAAAATCTCTGGCTATTTAGAGTAGAACTCTGCCCTTTATACTAGTTACAGGCAGTTTTTTGCATCCAAAAGCTTTGGTTGGAGTTTTACACACATTTGCAGTTTTTTATTGCTTAAAAACGCTTCCCAGCGCCTGCTGTACACGTTTTCTATTTTGACTCATAACTTCAAAAAGGATGCTTTCCCACTAAAATCTCTGGCTATTTAGAGTAGAACTCTGCCCTTTATACTAGTTACAGGCAGTTTTTTGCATCCAAAAGCTTTGGTTGGAGTTTTACACACATTTGCAGTTTTTTATTGCTTAAAAACGCTTCCCAGCGCCTGCTGTACACGTTTTTCTATTTTGACTCATAACTTCAAAAAGGATGCTTTCCCACTAAAATCTCTGGCTATTTAGAGTAGAACTCTGCCCTTTATACTAGTTACAGGCAGTTTTTTGCATCCAAAAGCTTTGGTTGGAGTTTTACACACATTTGCAGTTTTTTATTGCTTAAAAACGCTTCCCAGCGCCTGCTGTACACGTTTTCTATTTTGACTCATAACTTCAAAAAGGATGCTTTCCCACTAAAATCTCTGGCTATTTAGAGTAGAACTCTGCCCTTTATACTAGTTACAGGCAGTTTTTTGCATCCAAAAGCTTTGGTTGGAGTTTTACACACATTTGCAGTTTTTTATTGCTTAAAAACGCTTCCCAGCGCCTGCTGTACACGTTTTCTATTTTGACTCATAACTTCAAAAAGGATGCTTTCCCACTAAAATCTCTGGCTATTTAGAGTAGAACTCTGCCCTTTATACTAGTTACAGGCAGTTTTTTGCATCCAAAAGCTTTGGTTGGAGTTTTACACACATTTGCAGTTTTTTATTGCTTAAAAACGCTTCCCAGCGCCTTGGCTGTACACGTTTTCTATTTTGACTCATAACTTCAAAAAGGATGCTTTCCCACTAAAATCTCTGGCTATTTAGAGTAGAACTCTGCCCTTTATACTAGTTACAGGCAGTTTTTTGCATCCAAAAGCTTTGGTTGGAGTTTTACACACATTTGCAGTTTTTTATTGCTTAAAAACGCTTCCCAGCGCCTGCTGTACACGTTTTCTATTTTGACTCATAACTTCAAAAAGGATGCTTTCCCACTAAAATCTCTGGCTATTTAGAGTAGAACTCTGCCCTTTATACTAGTTACAGGCAGTTTTTTGCATCCAAAAGCTTTGGTTGGAGTTTTACACACATTTGCAGTTTTTTATTGCTTAAAAACGCTTCCCAGCGCCTGCTGTACACGTTTTTCTATTTTGACTCATAACTTCAAAAAGGATGCTTTCCCACTAAAATCTCTGGCTATTTAGAGTAGAACTCTGCCCTTTATACTAGTTACAGGCAGTTTTTTGCATCCAAAAGCTTTGGTTGGAGTTTTACACACATTTGCAGTTTTTTATTGCTTAAAAACGCTTCCCAGCGCCTGCTGTACACGTTTTTATATTTTGACTCATAACTTCAAAAAGGATGCTTTCCCACTAAAATCTCTGGCTATTTAGAGTAGAACTCTGCCCTTTATACTAGTTACAGGCAGTTTTTTGCATCCAAAAGCTTTGGTTGGAGTTTTACACACATTTGCAGTTTTTTATTGCTTAAAAACGCTTCCCAGCGCCTTGGCTGTACACTTTTTCTATTTTGACTCATAACTTCAAAAAGGATGCTTTCCCACTAAAATCTCTGGCTATTTAGAGTAGAACTCTGCCCTTTATACTAGTTACAGGCAGTTTTTTGCATCCAAAAGCTTTGGTTGGAGTTTTACACACATTTGCAGTTTTTTATTGCTTAAAAACGCTTCCCAGCGCCTGCTGTACACTTTTTCTATTTTGACTCATAACTTCAAAAAGGATGCTTTCCCACTAAAATCTCTGGCTATTTAGAGTAGAACTCTGCCCTTTATACTAGTTACAGGCAGTTTTTTGCATCCAAAAGCTTTGGTTGGAGTTTTACACACATTTGCAGTTTTTTATTGCTTAAAAACGCTTCCCAGCGCCTTGCTGTACACGTTTTCTATTTTGACTCATAACTTCAAAAAGGATGCTTTCCCACTAAAATCTCTGGCTATTTAGAGTAGAACTCTGCCCTTTATACTAGTTACAGGCAGTTTTTTGCATCCAAAAGCTTTGGTTGGAGTTTTACACACATTTGCAGTTTTTTATTGCTTAAAAACGCTTCCCAGCGCCTGCTGTACACGTTTTCTATTTTGACTCATAACTTCAAAAAGGATGCTTTCCCACTAAAATCTCTGGCTATTTAGAGTAGAACTCTGCCCTTTATACTAGTTACAGGCAGTTTTTTGCATCCAAAAGCTTTGGTTGGAGTTTTACACACATTTGCAGTTTTTTATTGCTTAAAAACGCTTCCCAGCGCCTGCTGTACACGTTTTCTATTTTGACTCATAACTTCAAAAAGGATGCTTTCCCACTAAAATCTCTGGCTATTTAGAGTAGAACTCTGCCCTTTATACTAGTTACAGGCAGTTTTTTGCATCCAAAAGCTTTGGTTGGAGTTTTACACACATTTGCAGTTTTTTATTGCTTAAAAACGCTTCCCAGCGCCTGCTGTACACGTTTTCTATTTTGACTCATAACTTCAAAAAGGATGCTTTCCCACTAAAATCTCTGGCTATTTAGAGTAGAACTCTGCCCTTTATACTAGTTACAGGCAGTTTTTTGCATCCAAAAGCTTTGGTTGGAGTTTTACACACATTTGCAGTTTTTTATTGCTTAAAAACGCTTCCCAGCGCCTGGCTGTACACGTTTTCTATTTTGACTCATAACTTCAAAAAGGATGCTTTCCCACTAAAATCTCTGGCTATTTAGAGTAGAACTCTGCCCTTTATACTAGTTACAGGCAGTTTTTTGCATCCAAAAGCTTTGGTTGGAGTTTTACACACATTTGCAGTTTTTTATTGCTTAAAAACGCTTCCCAGCGCCTGCTGTACACGTTTTCTATTTTGACTCATAACTTCAAAAAGGATGCTTTCCCACTAAAATCTCTGGCTATTTAGAGTAGAACTCTGCCCTTTATACTAGTTACAGGCAGTTTTTTGCATCCAAAAGCTTTGGTTGGAGTTTTACACACATTTGCAGTTTTTTATTGCTTAAAAACGCTTCCCAGCGCCTTGCTGTACACGTTTTCTATTTTGACTCATAACTTCAAAAAGGATGCTTTCCCACTAAAATCTCTGGCTATTTAGAGTAGAACTCTGCCCTTTATACTAGTTACAGGCAGTTTTTTGCATCCAAAAGCTTTGGTTGGAGTTTTACACACATTTGCAGTTTTTTATTGCTTAAAAACGCTTCCCAGCGCCTGCTGTACACGTTTTCTATTTTGACTCATAACTTCAAAAAGGATGCTTTCCCACTAAAATCTCTGGCTATTTAGAGTAGAACTCTGCCCTTTATACTAGTTACAGGCAGTTTTTTGCATCCAAAAGCTTTGGTTGGAGTTTTACACACATTTGCAGTTTTTTATTGCTTAAAAACGCTTCCCAGCGCCTGCTGTACACGTTTTCTATTTTGACTCATAACTTCAAAAAGGATGCTTTCCCACTAAAATCTCTGGCTATTTAGAGTAGAACTCTGCCCTTTATACTAGTTACAGGCAGTTTTTTGCATCCAAAAGCTTTGGTTGGAGTTTTACACACATTTGCAGTTTTTTATTGCTTAAAAACGCTTCCCAGCGCCTGCTGTACACGTTTTCTATTTTGACTCATAACTTCAAAAAGGATGCTTTCCCACTAAAATCTCTGGCTATTTAGAGTAGAACTCTGCCCTTTATACTAGTTACAGGCAGTTTTTTGCATCCAAAAGCTTTGGTTGGAGTTTTACACACATTTGCAGTTTTTTATTGCTTAAAAACGCTTCCCAGCGCCTTGGCTGTACACGTTTTTCTATTTTGACTCATAACTTCAAAAAGGATGCTTTCCCACTAAAATCTCTGGCTATTTAGAGTAGAACTCTGCCCTTTATACTAGTTACAGGCAGTTTTTTGCATCCAAAAGCTTTGGTTGGAGTTTTACACACATTTGCAGTTTTTTATTGCTTAAAAACGCTTCCCAGCGCCTGCTGTACACGTTTTCTATTTTGACTCATAACTTCAAAAAGGATGCTTTCCCACTAAAATCTCTGGCTATTTAGAGTAGAACTCTGCCCTTTATACTAGTTACAGGCAGTTTTTTGCATCCAAAAGCTTTGGTTGGAGTTTTACACACATTTGCAGTTTTTTATTGCTTAAAAACGCTTCCCAGCGCCTGCTGTACACGTTTTCTATTTTGACTCATAACTTCAAAAAGGATGCTTTCCCACTAAAATCTCTGGCTATTTAGAATAGAATCTCTGCCCTTTATACTAGTTACTAGGCAGTTTTTTGCATCCAAAAGCTTTGGTTGGAGTTTTTACACACATTGGCAGTTTTTTTATTGCTTAAAAAAACGCTTCCCAGCGCCTTGGCTGTACAACTTTTTTTATTTTGACTCATAACTTCAAAAAGGATGCTTTCCCAGTAAAAATCTCTGGCTATTTAGAATAGAACTTCTGCCCTTTATACTAGTTATAGGCAGTTTTTTTGCATCCAAAAGCTTTGGTTTGAGTTTTACACACATTTGCAGTTTTTTATTGCTTAAAACGCTTCCCAGCGCCTTGCTGTACACGTTTCTTATTTTGACTCATAACTTACAAAAAGGATGCTTTCCCAGTAAATATCTGGCTATTTAGAATAGAACTCTGCCCTAGTCTATACATAGTTTACAGGCAGTTTTTTGCATCCAAAAGCTTTGGTTGGAGTTTTACACACATTTGCAGTTTTTTATTGCTTAAAAACCGCTTCCCAGCGCCTTGGCTGTACACGTTTTTCTATTTTGACTCATAACTTCAAAAAGGATGCTTTCCCTTAAAATCTCTGGCTATTTAGAATAGAACTCTGCCCTTTATACTAGTTACAGGCAGTTTTTTGCATCCAAAAGCTTTGGTTGGAGTTTTACACACATTTGCAGTTTTTTATTGCTTAAAAACGCTTCCCAGCGCCTGCTGTACACGTTTTCTATTTTGACTCATAACTTCAAAAAGGATGCTTTCCCAGTAAAATCTCTGGCTATTTAGAATAGAACTCTGCCCTTTATACTAGTTATAGGCAGTTTTTTTGCATCCAAAAGCTTTGGTTGGAGTTTTACACACATTTGCAGTTTTTTTATTGCTTAAAAACGCTTCCCAGCGCCTTGCTGTACACGTTTTCTATTTTGACTCATAACTTCAAAAAGGATGCTTTCCCAGTAAAATCTCTGGCTATTTAGAATAGAACTCTGCCCTTTATACTAGTTATAGGCAGTTTTTTGCATCCAAAAGCTTTGGTTGGAGTTTTACACACATTTGCAGTTTTTTATTGCTTAAAAACGCTTCCCAGCGCCTTGGCTGTACACTTTTTTTATTTTGACTCATAACTTCAAAAAGGATGCTTTCCCAGTAAAATCTCTGGCTATTTAGAATAGAACTCTGCCCTTTATACTAGTTATAGGCAGTTTTTTGCATCCAAAAGCTTTGGTTTGAGTTTTACACACATTTGCAGTTTTTTATTGCTTAAAAACGCTTCCCAGCGCCTGCTGTACACGTTTTCTATTTTGACTCATAACTTCAAAAAGGATGCTTTCCCAGTAAAATCTCTGGCTATTTAGAATAGAACTCTGCCCTTTATACTAGTTATAGGCAGTTTTTTGCATCCAAAAGCTTTGGTTGGAGTTTTACACACATTTGCAGTTTTTATTGCTTAAAAACGCTTCCCAGCGCCTGCTGTACACGTTTTCTATTTTGACTCATAACTTCAAAAAGGATGCTTTCCCAGTAAAATCTCTGGCTATTTAGAATAGAACTCTGCCCTTTATACTAGTTATAGGCAGTTTTTTGCATCCAAAAGCTTTGGTTGGAGTTTTACACACATTTGCAGTTTTTTATTGCTTAAAAACGCTTCCCAGCGCCTGCTGTACACGTTTTCTATTTTGACTCATAACTTCAAAAAGGATGCTTTCCCAGTAAAATCTCTGGCTATTTAGAATAGAACTCTGCCCTTTATACTAGTTATAGGCAGTTTTTTGCATCCAAAAGCTTTGGTTGGAGTTTTACACACATTTGCAGTTTTTTATTGCTTAAAAACGCTTCCCAGCGCCTGCTGTACACGTTTTCTATTTTGACTCATAACTTCAAAAAGGATGCTTTCCCAGTAAAATCTCTGGCTATTTAGAATAGAACTCTGCCCTTTATACTAGTTATAGGCAGTTTTTTGCATCCAAAAGCTTTGGTTGGAGTTTTACACACATTTGCAGTTTTTTATTGCTTAAAAACGCTTCCCAGCGCCTGCTGTACACGTTTTCTATTTTGACTCATAACTTCAAAAAGGATGCTTTCCCATTAAAATCTCTGGCTATTTAGAATAGAACTCTGCCCTTTATACTAGTTACAGGCAGTTTTTTGCATCCAAAAGCTTTGGTTGGAGTTTTACACACATTTGCAGTTTTTTATTGCTTAAAAACGCTTCCCAGCGCCTGCTGTACACGTTTTCTATTTTGACTCATAACTTCAAAAAGGATGCTTTCCCAGTAAAATCTCTGGCTATTTAGAATAGAACTCTGCCCTTTATACTAGTTACAGGCAGTTTTTTGCATCCAAAAGCTTTGGTTGGAGTTTTACACACATTTGCAGTTTTTTATTGCTTAAAAACGCTTCCCAGCGCCTGCTGTACACGTTTTCTATTTTGACTCATAACTTCAAAAAGGATGCTTTCCCAGTAAAATCTCTGGCTATTTAGAATAGAACTCTGCCCTTTATACTAGTTACAGGCAGTTTTTTGCATCCAAAAGCTTTGGTTGGAGTTTTACACACATTTGCAGTTTTTTATTGCTTAAAAACGCTTCCCAGCGCCTGCTGTACACGTTTTCTATTTTGACTCATAACTTCAAAAAGGATGCTTTCCCAGTAAAATCTCTGGCTATTTAGAATAGAACTCTGCCCTTTATACTAGTTACAGGCAGTTTTTTGCATCCAAAAGCTTTGGTTGGAGTTTTACACACATTTGCAGTTTTTTATTGCTTAAAAACGCTTCCCAGCGCCTGCTGTACACGTTTTCTATTTTGACTCATAACTTCAAAAAGGATGCTTTCCCAGTAAAATCTCTGGCTATTTAGAATAGAACTCTGCCCTTTATACTAGTTACAGGCAGTTTTTTGCATCCAAAAGCTTTGGTTGGAGTTTTACACACATTTGCAGTTTTTTATTGCTTAAAAACGCTTCCCAGCGCCTGCTGTACACGTTTTCTATTTTGACTCATAACTTCAAAAAGGATGCTTTCCCAGTAAAATCTCTGGCTATTTAGAATAGAACTCTGCCCTTTATACTAGTTACAGGCAGTTTTTTGCATCCAAAAGCTTTGGTTGGAGTTTTACACACATTTGCAGTTTTTTATTGCTTAAAAACGCTTCCCAGCGCCTTGCTGTACACGTTTTCTATTTTGACTCATAACTTCAAAAAGGATGCTTTCCCAGTAAAATCTCTGGCTATTTAGAATAGAACTCTGCCCTTTATACTAGTTACAGGCAGTTTTTTGCATCCAAAAGCTTTGGTTGGAGTTTTACACACATTTGCAGTTTTTTATTGCTTAAAAACGCTTCCCAGCGCCTGCTGTACACGTTTTCTATTTTGACTCATAACTTCAAAAAGGATGCTTTCCCAGTAAAATCTCTGGCTATTTAGAATAGAACTCTGCCCTTTATACTAGTTATAGGCAGTTTTTTGCATCCAAAAGCTTTGGTTGGAGTTTTACACACATTTGCAGTTTTTTATTGCTTAAAAACGCTTCCCAGCGCCTGCTGTACACGTTTTCTATTTTGACTCATAACTTCAAAAAGGATGCTTTCCCAGTAAAATCTCTGGCTATTTAGAATAGAACTCTGCCCTTTATACTAGTTATAGGCAGTTTTTTGCATCCAAAAGCTTTGGTTGGAGTTTTACACACATTTGCAGTTTTTTATTGCTTAAAAACGCTTCCCAGCGCCTGCTGTACACGTTTTCTATTTTGACTCATAACTTCAAAAAGGATGCTTTCCCAGTAAAATCTCTGGCTATTTAGAATAGAACTCTGCCCTTTATACTAGTTACAGGCAGTTTTTTGCATCCAAAAGCTTTGGTTGGAGTTTTACACACATTTGCAGTTTTTTATTGCTTAAAAACGCTTCCCAGCGCCTGCTGTACACGTTTTCTATTTTGACTCATAACTTCAAAAAGGATGCTTTCCCAGTAAAATCTCTGGCTATTTAGAATAGAACTCTGCCCTTTATACTAGTTACAGGCAGTTTTTTGCATCCAAAAGCTTTGGTTGGAGTTTTACACACATTTGCAGTTTTTTATTGCTTAAAAACGCTTCCCAGCGCCTTGCTGTACACGTTTTCTATTTTGACTCATAACTTCAAAAAGGATGCTTTCCCAGTAAAATCTCTGGCTATTTAGAATAGAACTCTGCCCTTTATACTAGTTACAGGCAGTTTTTTGCATCCAAAAGCTTTGGTTGGAGTTTTACACACATTTGCAGTTTTTTATTGCTTAAAAACGCTTCCCAGCGCCTGCTGTACACGTTTTCTATTTTGACTCATAACTTCAAAAAGGATGCTTTCCCAGTAAAATCTCTGGCTATTTAGAATAGAACTCTGCCCTTTATACTAGTTACAGGCAGTTTTTTGCATCCAAAAGCTTTGGTTGGAGTTTTACACACATTTGCAGTTTTTTATTGCTTAAAAACGCTTCCCAGCGCCTGCTGTACACGTTTTCTATTTTGACTCATAACTTCAAAAAGGATGCTTTCCCAGTAAAATCTCTGGCTATTTAGAATAGAACTCTGCCCTTTATACTAGTTACAGGCAGTTTTTTGCATCCAAAAGCTTTGGTTGGAGTTTTACACACATTTGCAGTTTTTTATTGCTTAAAAAACGCTTCCCAGCGCCTGGCTGTACACGTTTTCTATTTTGACTCATAACTTCAAAAAGGATGCTTTCCCAGTAAAATCTCTGGCTATTTAGAATAGAACTCTGCCCTTTATACTAGTTACAGGCAGTTTTTTGCATCCAAAAGCTTTGGTTGGAGTTTTACACACATTTGCAGTTTTTTATTGCTTAAAAACGCTTCCCAGCGCCTGCTGTACACGTTTTCTATTTTGACTCATAACTTCAAAAAGGATGCTTTCCCAGTAAAATCTCTGGCTATTTAGAATAGAACTCTGCCCTTTATACTAGTTACAGGCAGTTTTTTGCATCCAAAAGCTTTGGTTGGAGTTTTACACACATTTGCAGTTTTTTATTGCTTAAAAACGCTTCCCAGCGCCTGCTGTACACGTTTTCTATTTTGACTCATAACTTCAAAAAGGATGCTTTCCCACTAAAATCTCTGGCTATTTAAAGTAGAACTCTGCCCTTTATACTAGTTACAGGCAGTTTTTTGCATCCAAAAGCTTTGGTTGGAGTTTTACACACATTTGCAGTTTTTTATTGCTTAAAAACGCTTCCCAGCGCCTTGCTGTACACGTTTTCTATTTTGACTCATAACTTCAAAAAGGATGCTTTCCCAGTAAAATCTCTGGCTATTTAAAGTAGAACTCTGCCCTTTATACTAGTTACAGGCAGTTTTTTGCATCCAAAAGCTTTGGTTGGAGTTTTACACACATTTGCAGTTTTTTATTGCTTAAAAACGCTTCCCAGCGCCTGCTGTACACGTTTTCTATTTTGACTCATAACTTCAAAAAGGATGCTTTCCCAGTAAAATCTCTGGCTATTTAGAAGTAGAACTCTGCCCTTTATACTAGTTACAGGCAGTTTTTTGCATCCAAAAGCTTTGGTTGGAGTTTTACACACATTTGCAGTTTTTTATTGCTTAAAAACGCTTCCCAGCGCCTGCTGTACACGTTTTCTATTTTGACTCATAACTTCAAAAAGGATGCTTTCCCAGTAAAATCTCTGGCTATTTAGAAGTAGAACTCTGCCCTTTATACTAGTTACAGGCAGTTTTTTGCATCCAAAAGCTTTGGTTGGAGTTTTACACACATTTGCAGTTTTTTATTGCTTAAAAACGCTTCCCAGCGCCTGCTGTACACGTTTTCTATTTTGACTCATAACTTCAAAAAGGATGCTTTCCCAGTAAAATCTCTGGCTATTTAGAAGTAGAACTCTGCCCTTTATACTAGTTACAGGCAGTTTTTTGCATCCAAAAGCTTTGGTTGGAGTTTTACACACATTTGCAGTTTTTTATTGCTTAAAAACGCTTCCCAGCGCCTGCTGTACACGTTTTCTATTTTGACTCATAACTTCAAAAAGGATGCTTTCCCACTAAAATCTCTGGCTATTTAGAAGTAGAACTCTGCCCTTTATACTAGTTACAGGCAGTTTTTTGCATCCAAAAGCTTTGGTTGGAGTTTTACACACATTTGCAGTTTTTTATTGCTTAAAAACGCTTCCCAGCGCCTGCTGTACACGTTTTCTATTTTGACTCATAACTTCAAAAAGGATGCTTTCCCAGTAAAATCTCTGGCTATTTAGAAGTAGAACTCTGCCCTTTATACTAGTTACAGGCAGTTTTTTGCATCCAAAAGCTTTGGTTGGAGTTTTACACACATTTGCAGTTTTTTATTGCTTAAAAACGCTTCCCAGCGCCTGCTGTACACGTTTTCTATTTTGACTCATAACTTCAAAAAGGATGCTTTCCCAGTAAAATCTCTGGCTATTTAGAGTAGAACTCTGCCCTTTATACTAGTTACAGGCAGTTTTTTGCATCCAAAAGCTTTGGTTGGAGTTTTACACACATTTGCAGTTTTTTATTGCTTAAAAACGCTTCCCAGCGCCTGCTGTACACTTTTTCTATTTTGACTCATAACTTCAAAAAGGATGCTTTCCCATAAAATCTCTGGCTATTTAGAGTAGAACTCTGCCCTTTATACTAGTTACAGGCAGTTTTTTGCATCCAAAAGCTTTGGTTGGAGTTTTACACACATTTGCAGTTTTTTATTGCTTAAAAACGCTTCCCAGCGCCTGCTGTACACGTTTTCTATTTTGACTCATAACTTCAAAAAGGATGCTTTCCCAGTAAAATCTCTGGCTATTTAGAGTAGAACTCTGCCCTTTATACTAGTTACAGGCAGTTTTTTGCATCCAAAAGCTTTGGTTGGAGTTTTACACACATTTGCAGTTTTTTATTGCTTAAAAACGCTTCCCAGCGCCTGCTGTACACGTTTTCTATTTTGACTCATAACTTCAAAAAGGATGCTTTCCCATAAAATCTCTGGCTATTTAGAGTAGAACTCTGCCCTTTATACTAGTTACAGGCAGTTTTTTGCATCCAAAAGCTTTGGTTGGAGTTTTACACACATTTGCAGTTTTTTATTGCTTAAAAACGCTTCCCAGCGCCTGCTGTACACGTTTTCTATTTTGACTCATAACTTCAAAAAGGATGCTTTCCCAGTAAAATCTCTGGCTATTTAGAAGTAGAACTCTGCCCTTTATACTAGTTACAGGCAGTTTTTTGCATCCAAAAGCTTTGGTTGGAGTTTTACACACATTTGCAGTTTTTTATTGCTTAAAAACGCTTCCCAGCGCCTGCTGTACACGTTTTCTATTTTGACTCATAACTTCAAAAAGGATGCTTTCCCACTAAAATCTCTGGCTATTTAGAGTAGAACTCTGCCCTTTATACTAGTTACAGGCAGTTTTTTGCATCCAAAAGCTTTGGTTGGAGTTTTACACACATTTGCAGTTTTTTATTGCTTAAAAACGCTTCCCAGCGCCTGCTGTACACGTTTTCTATTTTGACTCATAACTTCAAAAAGGATGCTTTCCCAGTAAAATCTCTGGCTATTTAGAGTAGAACTCTGCCCTTTATACTAGTTACAGGCAGTTTTTTGCATCCAAAAGCTTTGGTTGGAGTTTTACACACATTTGCAGTTTTTTATTGCTTAAAAACGCTTCCCAGCGCCTGCTGTACACGTTTTCTATTTTGACTCATAACTTCAAAAAGGATGCTTTCCCACTAAAATCTCTGGCTATTTAGAGTAGAACTCTGCCCTTTATACTAGTTACAGGCAGTTTTTTGCATCCAAAAGCTTTGGTTGGAGTTTTACACACATTTGCAGTTTTTTATTGCTTAAAAACGCTTCCCAGCGCCTTGCTGTACACGTTTTCTATTTTGACTCATAACTTCAAAAAGGATGCTTTCCCAGTAAAATCTCTGGCTATTTAGAGTAGAACTCTGCCCTTTATACTAGTTACAGGCAGTTTTTTGCATCCAAAAGCTTTGGTTGGAGTTTTACACACATTTGCAGTTTTTTATTGCTTAAAAACGCTTCCCAGCGCCTGCTGTACACGTTTTCTATTTTGACTCATAACTTCAAAAAGGATGCTTTCCCAGTAAAATCTCTGGCTATTTAGAGTAGAACTCTGCCCTTTATACTAGTTACAGGCAGTTTTTTGCATCCAAAAGCTTTGGTTGGAGTTTTACACACATTTGCAGTTTTTTATTGCTTAAAAACGCTTCCCAGCGCCTGCTGTACACGTTTTCTATTTTGACTCATAACTTCAAAAAGGATGCTTTCCCAGTAAAATCTCTGGCTATTTAGAGTAGAACTCTGCCCTTTATACTAGTTACAGGCAGTTTTTTGCATCCAAAAGCTTTGGTTGGAGTTTTACACACATTTGCAGTTTTTTATTGCTTAAAAACGCTTCCCAGCGCCTGCTGTACACGTTTTCTATTTTGACTCATAACTTCAAAAAGGATGCTTTCCCAGTAAAATCTCTGGCTATTTAGAGTAGAACTCTGCCCTTTATACTAGTTACAGGCAGTTTTTTGCATCCAAAAGCTTTGGTTGGAGTTTTACACACATTTGCAGTTTTTTATTGCTTAAAAACGCTTCCCAGCGCCTTGCTGTACACGTTTTCTATTTTGACTCATAACTTCAAAAAGGATGCTTTCCCATTAAAATCTCTGGCTATTTAGAGTAGAACTCTGCCCTTTATACTAGTTACAGGCAGTTTTTTGCATCCAAAAGCTTTGGTTGGAGTTTTACACACATTTGCAGTTTTTTATTGCTTAAAAACGCTTCCCAGCGCCTGCTGTACACGTTTTCTATTTTGACTCATAACTTCAAAAAGGATGCTTTCCCAGTAAAATCTCTGGCTATTTAGAGTAGAACTCTGCCCTTTATACTAGTTACAGGCAGTTTTTTGCATCCAAAAGCTTTGGTTGGAGTTTTACACACATTTGCAGTTTTTTATTGCTTAAAAACGCTTCCCAGCGCCTGCTGTACACGTTTTCTATTTTGACTCATAACTTCAAAAAGGATGCTTTCCCAGTAAAATCTCTGGCTATTTAGAGTAGAACTCTGCCCTTTATACTAGTTACAGGCAGTTTTTTGCATCCAAAAGCTTTGGTTGGAGTTTTACACACATTTGCAGTTTTTTATTGCTTAAAAACGCTTCCCAGCGCCTGCTGTACACGTTTTCTATTTTGACTCATAACTTCAAAAAGGATGCTTTCCCACTAAAATCTCTGGCTATTTAGAGTAGAACTCTGCCCTTTATACTAGTTACAGGCAGTTTTTTGCATCCAAAAGCTTTGGTTGGAGTTTTACACACATTTGCAGTTTTTTATTGCTTAAAAACGCTTCCCAGCGCCTGCTGTACACGTTTTCTATTTTGACTCATAACTTCAAAAAGGATGCTTTCCCACTAAAATCTCTGGCTATTTAGAGTAGAACTCTGCCCTTTATACTAGTTACAGGCAGTTTTTTGCATCCAAAAGCTTTGGTTGGAGTTTTACACACATTTGCAGTTTTTTATTGCTTAAAAACGCTTCCCAGCGCCTGCTGTACACGTTTTCTATTTTGACTCATAACTTCAAAAAGGATGCTTTCCCACTAAAATCTCTGGCTATTTAGAGTAGAACTCTGCCCTTTATACTAGTTACAGGCAGTTTTTTGCATCCAAAAGCTTTGGTTGGAGTTTTACACACATTTGCAGTTTTTTATTGCTTAAAAACGCTTCCCAGCGCCTGCTGTACACGTTTTCTATTTTGACTCATAACTTCAAAAAGGATGCTTTCCCACTAAAATCTCTGGCTATTTAGAGTAGAACTCTGCCCTTTATACTAGTTACAGGCAGTTTTTTGCATCCAAAAGCTTTGGTTGGAGTTTTACACACATTTGCAGTTTTTTATTGCTTAAAAACGCTTCCCAGCGCCTTGGCTGTACACGTTTTCTATTTTGACTCATAACTTCAAAAAGGATGCTTTCCCAGTAAAATCTCTGGCTATTTAGAGTAGAACTCTGCCCTTTATACTAGTTACAGGCAGTTTTTTGCATCCAAAAGCTTTGGTTGGAGTTTTACACACATTTGCAGTTTTTTATTGCTTAAAAACGCTTCCCAGCGCCTGCTGTACACGTTTTCTATTTTGACTCATAACTTCAAAAAGGATGCTTTCCCACTAAAATCTCTGGCTATTTAGAATAGAACTCTGCCCTTTATACTAGTTACAGGCAGTTTTTTGCATCCAAAAGCTTTGGTTGGAGTTTTACACACATTTGCAGTTTTTTATTGCTTAAAAACGCTTCCCAGCGCCTGCTGTACACGTTTTCTATTTTGACTCATAACTTCAAAAAGGATGCTTTCCCACTAAAATCTCTGGCTATTTAGAAGTAGAACTCTGCCCTTTATACTAGTTACAGGCAGTTTTTTGCATCCAAAAGCTTTGGTTGGAGTTTTACACACATTTGCAGTTTTTTATTGCTTAAAAACGCTTCCCAGCGCCTGGCTGTACACTTTTTCTATTTTGACTCATAACTTCAAAAAGGATGCTTTCCCAGTAAAATCTCTGGCTATTTAGAATAGAACTCTGCCCTTTATACTAGTTACAGGCAGTTTTTTGCATCCAAAAGCTTTGGTTGGAGTTTTACACACATTTGCAGTTTTTTATTGCTTAAAAACGCTTCCCAGCGCCTGCTGTACACGTTTTCTATTTTGACTCATAACTTCAAAAAGGATGCTTTCCCACGTAAAATCTCTGGCTATTTAGAATAGAACTCTGCCCTTTATACTAGTTACAGGCAGTTTTTTGCATCCAAAAGCTTTGGTTGGAGTTTTACACACATTTGCAGTTTTTTATTGCTTAAAAACGCTTCCCAGCGCCTGCTGTACACGTTTTCTATTTTGACTCATAACTTCAAAAAGGATGCTTTCCCAGTAAAATCTCTGGCTATTTAGAATAGAACTCTGCCCTTTATACTAGTTACAGGCAGTTTTTTTGCATCCAAAAGCTTTGGTTGGAGTTTTACACACATTTGCAGTTTTTTATTGCTTAAAAACGCTTCCCAGCGCCTGCTGTACACGTTTTTTTATTTTGACTCATAACTTCAAAAAGGATGCTTTCCCAGTAAAATCTCTGGCTATTTAGAATAGAACTCTGCCCTTTATACTAGTTACAGGCAGTTTTTTGCATCCAAAAGCTTTGGTTGGAGTTTTACACACATTTGCAGTTTTTTATTGCTTAAAAACGCTTCCCAGCGCCTGCTGTACACGTTTTCTATTTTGACTCATAACTTCAAAAAGGATGCTTTCCCAGTAAAATCTCTGGCTATTTAGAATAGAACTCTGCCCTTTATACTAGTTACAGGCAGTTTTTTGCATCCAAAAGCTTTGGTTGGAGTTTTACACACATTTGCAGTTTTTTATTGCTTAAAAACGCTTCCCAGCGCCTGCTGTACACGTTTTCTATTTTGACTCATAACTTCAAAAAGGATGCTTTCCCAGTAAAATCTCTGGCTATTTAGAGATAGAACTCTGCCCTTTATACTAGTTACTAGGCAGTTTTTTGCATCCAAAAGCTTTGGTTGGAGTTTTACACACATTTGCAGTTTTTTATTGCTTAAAAACGCTTCCCAGCGCCTGCTGTACACGTTTTCTATTTTGACTCATAACTTCAAAAAGGATGCTTTCCCAGTAAAATCTCTGGCTATTTAGAATAGAACTCTGCCCTTTATACTAGTTACAGGCAGTTTTTTTGCATCCAAAAGCTTTGGTTGGAGTTTTACACACATTTGCAGTTTTTTATTGCTTAAAAACGCTTCCCAGCGCCTTGCTGTACACGTTTTCTATTTTGACTCATAACTTCAAAAAGGATGCTTTCCCACTAAAATCTCTGGCTATTTAGAAGTAGAACTCTGCCCTTTATACTAGTTACAGGCAGTTTTTTGCATCCAAAAGCTTTGGTTGGAGTTTTACACACATTTGCAGTTTTTTATTGCTTAAAAACGCTTCCCAGCGCCTGCTGTACACGTTTTCTATTTTGACTCATAACTTCAAAAAGGATGCTTTCCCACTAAAATCTCTGGCTATTTAGAATAGAACTCTGCCCTTTATACTAGTTACAGGCAGTTTTTTGCATCCAAAAGCTTTGGTTGGAGTTTTACACACATTTGCAGTTTTTTATTGCTTAAAAACGCTTCCCAGCGCCTGCTGTACACGTTTTTCTATTTTGACTCATAACTTCAAAAAGGATGCTTTCCCACTAAAATCTCTGGCTATTTAGAGTAGAACTCTGCCCTTTATACTAGTTACAGGCAGTTTTTTGCATCCAAAAGCTTTGGTTGGAGTTTTACACACATTTGCAGTTTTTTATTGCTTAAAAACGCTTCCCAGCGCCTGCTGTACACGTTTTCTATTTTGACTCATAACTTCAAAAAGGATGCTTTCCCAGTAAAATCTCTGGCTATTTAGAATAGAACTCTGCCCTTTATACTAGTTACAGGCAGTTTTTTGCATCCAAAAGCTTTGGTTGGAGTTTTACACACATTTGCAGTTTTTTATTGCTTAAAAACGCTTCCCAGCGCCTTGGCTGTACACGTTTTTTATTTTGACTCATAACTTCAAAAAGGATGCTTTCCCACGTAAAATCTCTGGCTATTTAGAGTAGAACTCTGCCCTTTATACTAGTTACAGGCAGTTTTTTGCATCCAAAAGCTTTGGTTGGAGTTTTACACACATTTGCAGTTTTTTATTGCTTAAAAACGCTTCCCAGCGCCTGCTGTACACGTTTTCTATTTTGACTCATAACTTCAAAAAGGATGCTTTCCCAGTAAAATCTCTGGCTATTTAGAAGTAGAACTCTGCCCTTTATACTAGTTACAGGCAGTTTTTTTGCATCCAAAAGCTTTGGTTGGAGTTTTACACACATTTGCAGTTTTTTATTGCTTAAAAACGCTTCCCAGCGCCTTGGCTGTACACTTTTTCTATTTTGACTCATAACTTCAAAAAGGATGCTTTCCCACTAAAATCTCTGGCTATTTAGAGTAGAACTCTGCCCTTATACTAGTTACAGGCAGTTTTTTGCATCCAAAAGCTTTGGTTGGAGTTTTACACACATTTTGCAGTTTTTTATTGCTTAAAAACGCTTCCCAGCGCCTGCTGTACACGTTTTCTATTTTGACTCATAACTTCAAAAAGGATGCTTTCCCACTAAAATCTCTGGCTATTTAGAAGTAGAACTCTGCCCTTTATACTAGTTACAGGCAGTTTTTTGCATCCAAAAGCTTTGGTTGGAGTTTTACACACATTTGCAGTTTTTTATTGCTTAAAAACGCTTCCCAGCGCCTGCTGTACACGTTTTCTATTTTGACTCATAACTTCAAAAAAGGATGCTTCCCACTAAAATCTCTGGCTATTTAGAGTAGAACTCTGCCCTTTATACTAGTTACTAGGCAGTTTTTTTCATCCAAAAGCTTTGGTTGGAGTTTTACACACATTTGCAGTTTTTTATTGCTTAAAAACGCTTCCCAGCGCCTGGCTGTACACGTTTTCTATTTTGACTCATAACTTCAAAAAGGATGCTTTCCCATTAAAATCTCTGGCTATTTAGAATAGAACTCTGCCCTTTATACTAGTTACAGGCAGTTTTTTGCATCCAAAAGCTTTGGTTGGAGTTTTACACACATTTGCAGTTTTTTATTGCTTAAAAACGCTTCCCAGCGCCTGCTGTACACGTTTTCTATTTTGACTCATAACTTCAAAAAGGATGCTTTCCCAGTAAAATCTCTGGCTATTTAGAGTAGAACTCTGCCCTTTATACTAGTTACAGGCAGTTTTTTGCATCCAAAAGCTTTGGTTGGAGTTTTACACACATTTGCAGTTTTTTATTGCTTAAAAACGCTTCCCAGCGCCTGCTGTACACGTTTTCTATTTTGACTCATAACTTCAAAAAGGATGCTTTCCCAGTAAAATCTCTGGCTATTTAGAATAGAACTCTGCCCTTTATACTAGTTACAGGCAGTTTTTTGCATCCAAAAGCTTTGGTTGGAGTTTTACACACATTTGCAGTTTTTTATTGCTTAAAAACGCTTCCCAGCGCCTGCTGTACACGTTTTCTATTTTGACTCATAACTTCAAAAAGGATGCTTTCCCAGTAAAATCTCTGGCTATTTAGAATAGAACTCTGCCCTTTATACTAGTTACAGGCAGTTTTTTGCATCCAAAAGCTTTGGTTGGAGTTTTACACACATTTGCAGTTTTTTATTGCTTAAAAACGCTTCCCAGCGCCTGCTGTACACGTTTTTTATTTTGACTCATAACTTCAAAAAGGATGCTTTCCCAGTAAAATCTCTGGCTATTTAGAATAGAACTCTGCCCTTTATACTAGTTACAGGCAGTTTTTTGCATCCAAAAGCTTTGGTTGGAGTTTTACACACATTTGCAGTTTTTTATTGCTTAAAAACGCTTCCCAGCGCCTGCTGTACACGTTTTCTATTTTGACTCATAACTTCAAAAA
This sequence comes from Phycodurus eques, assembly GCF_024500275.1. Taxonomy (NCBI): domain Eukaryota; kingdom Metazoa; phylum Chordata; class Actinopteri; order Syngnathiformes; family Syngnathidae; genus Phycodurus; species Phycodurus eques. The sequence continues at coordinate 1,617,194 of NC_084532.1, read as the reverse complement.
GGATGCTTTCCCAGTAAAATCTCTGGCTATTTAGAATAGAACTCTGCCCTTTATACTAGTTACAGGCAGTTTTTTGCATCCAAAAGCTTTGGTTGGAGTTTTACACACATTTGCAGTTTTTTATTGCTTAAAAACGCTTCCCAGCGCCTGCTGTACACGTTTTCTATTTTGACTCATAACTTCAAAAAGGATGCTTTCCCAGTAAAATCTCTGGCTATTTAGAGTAGAACTCTGCCCTTTATACTAGTTACAGGCAGTTTTTTGCATCCAAAAGCTTTGGTTGGAGTTTTACACACATTTGCAGTTTTTTATTGCTTAAAAACGCTTCCCAGCGCCTGCTGTACACGTTTTCTATTTTGACTCATAACTTCAAAAAGGATGCTTTCCCAGTAAAATCTCTGGCTATTTAGAATAGAACTCTGCCCTTTATACTAGTTACAGGCAGTTTTTTGCATCCAAAAGCTTTGGTTGGAGTTTTACACACATTTGCAGTTTTTTATTGCTTAAAAACGCTTCCCAGCGCCTGCTGTACACGTTTTCTATTTTGACTCATAACTTCAAAAAGGATGCTTTCCCAGTAAAATCTCTGGCTATTTAGAATAGAACTCTGCCCTTTATACTAGTTACAGGCAGTTTTTTGCATCCAAAAGCTTTGGTTGGAGTTTTACACACATTTGCAGTTTTTTATTGCTTAAAAACGCTTCCCAGCGCCTGCTGTACACGTTTTCTATTTTGACTCATAACTTCAAAAAGGATGCTTTCCCACTAAAATCTCTGGCTATTTAGAGTAGAACTCTGCCCTTTATACTAGTTACAGGCAGTTTTTTGCATCCAAAAGCTTTGGTTGGAGTTTTACACACATTTGCAGTTTTTTATTGCTTAAAAACGCTTCCCAGCGCCTGCTGTACACGTTTTCTATTTTGACTCATAACTTCAAAAAGGATGCTTTCCCAGTAAAATCTCTGGCTATTTAGAATAGAACTCTGCCCTTTATACTAGTTACAGGCAGTTTTTTGCATCCAAAAGCTTTGGTTGGAGTTTTACACACATTTGCAGTTTTTTATTGCTTAAAAACGCTTCCCAGCGCCTGCTGTACACGTTTTCTATTTTGACTCATAACTTCAAAAAGGATGCTTTCCCAGTAAAATCTCTGGCTATTTAGAATAGAACTCTGCCCTTTATACTAGTTACAGGCAGTTTTTTGCATCCAAAAGCTTTGGTTGGAGTTTTACACACATTTGCAGTTTTTTATTGCTTAAAAACGCTTCCCAGCGCCTGCTGTACACGTTTTCTATTTTGACTCATAACTTCAAAAAGGATGCTTTCCCAGTAAAATCTCTGGCTATTTAGAATAGAACTCTGCCCTTTATACTAGTTACAGGCAGTTTTTTGCATCCAAAAGCTTTGGTTGGAGTTTTACACACATTTGCAGTTTTTTATTGCTTAAAAACGCTTCCCAGCGCCTGCTGTACACGTTTTCTATTTTGACTCATAACTTCAAAAAGGATGCTTTCCCAGTAAAATCTCTGGCTATTTAGAATAGAACTCTGCCCTTTATACTAGTTACAGGCAGTTTTTTGCATCCAAAAGCTTTGGTTGGAGTTTTACACACATTTGCAGTTTTTTATTGCTTAAAAACGCTTCCCAGCGCCTTGCTGTACACGTTTTCTATTTTGACTCATAACTTCAAAAAGGATGCTTTCCCAGTAAAATCTCTGGCTATTTAGAATAGAACTCTGCCCTTTATACTAGTTACAGGCAGTTTTTTGCATCCAAAAGCTTTGGTTGGAGTTTTACACACATTTGCAGTTTTTTATTGCTTAAAAACGCTTCCCAGCGCCTGCTGTACACGTTTTCTATTTTGACTCATAACTTCAAAAAGGATGCTTTCCCAGTAAAATCTCTGGCTATTTAGAATAGAACTCTGCCCTTTATACTAGTTACAGGCAGTTTTTTGCATCCAAAAGCTTTGGTTGGAGTTTTACACACATTTGCAGTTTTTTATTGCTTAAAAACGCTTCCCAGCGCCTGCTGTACACGTTTTCTATTTTGACTCATAACTTCAAAAAGGATGCTTTCCCACTAAAATCTCTGGCTATTTAGAATAGAACTCTGCCCTTTATACTAGTTACAGGCAGTTTTTTGCATCCAAAAGCTTTGGTTGGAGTTTTACACACATTTGCAGTTTTTTATTGCTTAAAAACGCTTCCCAGCGCCTGCTGTACACGTTTTCTATTTTGACTCATAACTTCAAAAAGGATGCTTTCCCAGTAAAATCTCTGGCTATTTAGAGTAGAACTCTGCCCTTTATACTAGTTACAGGCAGTTTTTTGCATCCAAAAGCTTTGGTTGGAGTTTTACACACATTTGCAGTTTTTTATTGCTTAAAAACGCTTCCCAGCGCCTGCTGTACACGTTTTCTATTTTGACTCATAACTTCAAAAAGGATGCTTTCCCAGTAAAATCTCTGGCTATTTAGAATAGAACTCTGCCCTTTATACTAGTTACAGGCAGTTTTTTGCATCCAAAAGCTTTGGTTGGAGTTTTACACACATTTGCAGTTTTTTATTGCTTAAAAACGCTTCCCAGCGCCTGCTGTACACGTTTTCTATTTTGACTCATAACTTCAAAAAGGATGCTTTCCCAGTAAAATCTCTGGCTATTTAGAATAGAACTCTGCCCTTTATACTAGTTACAGGCAGTTTTTTGCATCCAAAAGCTTTGGTTGGAGTTTTACACACATTTGCAGTTTTTTATTGCTTAAAAACGCTTCCCAGCGCCTGCTGTACACGTTTTTCTATTTTGACTCATAACTTCAAAAAGGATGCTTTCCCAGTAAAATCTCTGGCTATTTAGAGTAGAACTCTGCCCTTTATACTAGTTACAGGCAGTTTTTTGCATCCAAAAGCTTTGGTTGGAGTTTTACACACATTTGCAGTTTTTTATTGCTTAAAAACGCTTCCCAGCGCCTGCTGTACACGTTTTCTATTTTGACTCATAACTTCAAAAAGGATGCTTTCCCAGTAAAATCTCTGGCTATTTAGAATAGAACTCTGCCCTTTATACTAGTTACAGGCAGTTTTTTGCATCCAAAAGCTTTGGTTGGAGTTTTACACACATTTGCAGTTTTTTATTGCTTAAAAACGCTTCCCAGCGCCTGCTGTACACGTTTTCTATTTTGACTCATAACTTCAAAAAGGATGCTTTCCCAGTAAAATCTCTGGCTATTTAGAATAGAACTCTGCCCTTTATACTAGTTACAGGCAGTTTTTTGCATCCAAAAGCTTTGGTTGGAGTTTTACACACATTTGCAGTTTTTTATTGCTTAAAAACGCTTCCCAGCGCCTGCTGTACACGTTTTCTATTTTGACTCATAACTTCAAAAAGGATGCTTTCCCAGTAAAATCTCTGGCTATTTAGAGTAGAACTCTGCCCTTTATACTAGTTACAGGCAGTTTTTTGCATCCAAAAGCTTTGGTTTGAGTTTTACACACATTTGCAGTTTTTTATTGCTTAAAAACGCTTCCCAGCGCCTGCTGTACACGTTTTCTATTTTGACTCATAACTTCAAAAAGGATGCTTTCCCAGTAAAATCTCTGGCTATTTAGAATAGAACTCTGCCCTTTATACTAGTTACAGGCAGTTTTTTGCATCCAAAAGCTTTGGTTGGAGTTTTACACACATTTGCAGTTTTTTATTGCTTAAAAACGCTTCCCAGCGCCTGGCTGTACACTTTTTTTTATTTTGACTCATAACTTCAAAAAGGATGCTTTCCCAGTAAAATCTCTGGCTATTTAGAATAGAACTCTGCCCTTTATACTAGTTACAGGCAGTTTTTTGCATCCAAAAGCTTTGGTTGGAGTTTTACACACATTTGCAGTTTTTTATTGCTTAAAAACGCTTCCCAGCGCCTGCTGTACACGTTTTCTATTTTGACTCATAACTTCAAAAAGGATGCTTTCCCAGTAAAATCTCTGGCTATTTAGAATAGAACTCTGCCCTTTATACTAGTTACAGGCAGTTTTTTGCATCCAAAAGCTTTGGTTGGAGTTTTACACACATTTGCAGTTTTTTATTGCTTAAAAACGCTTCCCAGCGCCTGCTGTACACGTTTTCTATTTTGACTCATAACTTCAAAAAGGATGCTTTCCCAGTAAAATCTCTGGCTATTTAGAATAGAACTCTGCCCTTTATACTAGTTATAGGCAGTTTTTTGCATCCAAAAGCTTTGGTTGGAGTTTTACACACATTTGCAGTTTTTTATTGCTTAAAAACGCTTCCCAGCGCCTGCTGTACACGTTTTCTATTTTGACTCATAACTTCAAAAAGGATGCTTTCCCAGTAAAATCTCTGGCTATTTAGAATAGAACTCTGCCCTTTATACTAGTTACAGGCAGTTTTTTGCATCCAAAAGCTTTGGTTGGAGTTTTACACACATTTGCAGTTTTTTATTGCTTAAAAACGCTTCCCAGCGCCTGCTGTACACGTTTTCTATTTTGACTCATAACTTCAAAAAGGATGCTTTCCCAGTAAAATCTCTGGCTATTTAGAATAGAACTCTGCCCTTTATACTAGTTATAGGCAGTTTTTTGCATCCAAAAGCTTTGGTTGGAGTTTTACACACATTTGCAGTTTTTTATTGCTTAAAAACGCTTCCCAGCGCCTGCTGTACACGTTTTCTATTTTGACTCATAACTTCAAAAAGGATGCTTTCCCAGTAAAATCTCTGGCTATTTAGAATAGAACTCTGCCCTTTATACTAGTTACAGGCAGTTTTTTGCATCCAAAAGCTTTGGTTGGAGTTTTACACACATTTGCAGTTTTTTATTGCTTAAAAACGCTTCCCAGCGCCTGCTGTACACGTTTTCTATTTTGACTCATAACTTCAAAAAGGATGCTTTCCCAGTAAAATCTCTGGCTATTTAGAATAGAACTCTGCCCTTTATACTAGTTACAGGCAGTTTTTTGCATCCAAAAGCTTTGGTTGGAGTTTTACACACATTTGCAGTTTTTTATTGCTTAAAAACGCTTCCCAGCGCCTGCTGTACACGTTTTCTATTTTGACTCATAACTTCAAAAAGGATGCTTTCCCAGTAAAATCTCTGGCTATTTAGAATAGAACTCTGCCCTTTATACTAGTTACAGGCAGTTTTTTGCATCCAAAAGCTTTGGTTGGAGTTTTACACACATTTGCAGTTTTTTATTGCTTAAAAACGCTTCCCAGCGCCTGCTGTACACTTTTTCTATTTTGACTCATAACTTCAAAAAGGATGCTTTCCCAGTAAAATCTCTGGCTATTTAGAATAGAACTCTGCCCTTTATACTAGTTACAGGCAGTTTTTTGCATCCAAAAGCTTTGGTTGGAGTTTTACACACATTTGCAGTTTTTTATTGCTTAAAAACGCTTCCCAGCGCCTGCTGTACACGTTTTCTATTTTGACTCATAACTTCAAAAAGGATGCTTTCCCAGTAAAATCTCTGGCTATTTAGAATAGAACTCTGCCCTTTATACTAGTTACAGGCAGTTTTTTGCATCCAAAAGCTTTGGTTGGAGTTTTACACACATTTGCAGTTTTTTATTGCTTAAAAACGCTTCCCAGCGCCTGCTGTACACGTTTTCTATTTTGACTCATAACTTCAAAAAGGATGCTTTCCCAGTAAAATCTCTGGCTATTTAGAATAGAACTCTGCCCTTTATACTAGTTACAGGCAGTTTTTTGCATCCAAAAGCTTTGGTTGGAGTTTTACACACATTTGCAGTTTTTTATTGCTTAAAAACGCTTCCCAGCGCCTGCTGTACACGTTTTCTATTTTGACTCATAACTTCAAAAAGGATGCTTTCCCAGTAAAATCTCTGGCTATTTAGAGTAGAACTCTGCCCTTTATACTAGTTACAGGCAGTTTTTTGCATCCAAAAGCTTTGGTTGGAGTTTTACACACATTTGCAGTTTTTTATTGCTTAAAAACGCTTCCCAGCGCCTGCTGTACACGTTTTTTATTTTGACTCATAACTTCAAAAAGGATGCTTTCCCAGTAAAATCTCTGGCTATTTAGAATAGAACTCTGCCCTTTATACTAGTTACAGGCAGTTTTTTGCATCCAAAAGCTTTGGTTGGAGTTTTACACACATTTGCAGTTTTTTATTGCTTAAAAACGCTTCCCAGCGCCTGCTGTACACGTTTTCTATTTTGACTCATAACTTCAAAAAGGATGCTTTCCCAGTAAAATCTCTGGCTATTTAGAATAGAACTCTGCCCTTTATACTAGTTACAGGCAGTTTTTTGCATCCAAAAGCTTTGGTTGGAGTTTTACACACATTTGCAGTTTTTTATTGCTTAAAAACGCTTCCCAGCGCCTGCTGTACACGTTTTCTATTTTGACTCATAACTTCAAAAAGGATGCTTTCCCAGTAAAATCTCTGGCTATTTAGAGTAGAACTCTGCCCTTTATACTAGTTACAGGCAGTTTTTTGCATCCAAAAGCTTTGGTTGGAGTTTTACACACATTTGCAGTTTTTTATTGCTTAAAAACGCTTCCCAGCGCCTGGCTGTACACGTTTTTTATTTTGACTCATAACTTCAAAAAGGATGCTTTCCCAGTAAAATCTCTGGCTATTTAGAGTAGAACTCTGCCCTTTATACTAGTTACAGGCAGTTTTTTGCATCCAAAAGCTTTGGTTGGAGTTTTACACACATTTGCAGTTTTTTATTGCTTAAAAACGCTTCCCAGCGCCTGCTGTACACGTTTTCTATTTTGACTCATAACTTCAAAAAGGATGCTTTCCCAGTAAAATCTCTGGCTATTTAGAATAGAACTCTGCCCTTTATACTAGTTATAGGCAGTTTTTTGCATCCAAAAGCTTTGGTTGGAGTTTTACACACATTTGCAGTTTTTTATTGCTTAAAAACGCTTCCCAGCGCCTGCTGTACACGTTTTCTATTTTGACTCATAACTTCAAAAAGGATGCTTTCCCACTAAAATCTCTGGCTATTTAGAATAGAACTCTGCCCTTTATACTAGTTATAGGCAGTTTTTTGCATCCAAAAGCTTTGGTTGGAGTTTTACACACATTTGCAGTTTTTTATTGCTTAAAAACGCTTCCCAGCGCCTGCTGTACACGTTTTCTATTTTGACTCATAACTTCAAAAAGGATGCTTTCCCAGTAAAATCTCTGGCTATTTAGAATAGAACTCTGCCCTTTATACTAGTTACAGGCAGTTTTTTGCATCCAAAAGCTTTGGTTGGAGTTTTACACACATTTGCAGTTTTTTATTGCTTAAAAACGCTTCCCAGCGCCTGCTGTACACGTTTTTTTATTTTGACTCATAACTTCAAAAAGGATGCTTTCCCAGTAAAATCTCTGGCTATTTAGAATAGAACTCTGCCCTTTATACTAGTTATAGGCAGTTTTTTGCATCCAAAAGCTTTGGTTGGAGTTTTACACACATTTGCAGTTTTTTATTGCTTAAAAACGCTTCCCAGCGCCTGCTGTACACGTTTTCTATTTTGACTCATAACTTCAAAAAGGATGCTTTCCCAGTAAAATCTCTGGCTATTTAGAGTAGAACTCTGCCCTTTATACTAGTTACAGGCAGTTTTTTGCATCCAAAAGCTTTGGTTGGAGTTTTACACACATTTGCAGTTTTTTATTGCTTAAAAACGCTTCCCAGCGCCTGCTGTACACGTTTTTTATTTTGACTCATAACTTCAAAAAGGATGCTTTCCCAGTAAAATCTCTGGCTATTTAGAATAGAACTCTGCCCTTTATACTAGTTACAGGCAGTTTTTTGCATCCAAAAGCTTTGGTTGGAGTTTTACACACATTTGCAGTTTTTTATTGCTTAAAAACGCTTCCCAGCGCCTGCTGTACACGTTTTCTATTTTGACTCATAACTTCAAAAAGGATGCTTTCCCAGTAAAATCTCTGGCTATTTAGAATAGAACTCTGCCCTTTATACTAGTTACAGGCAGTTTTTTGCATCCAAAAGCTTTGGTTGGAGTTTTACACACATTTGCAGTTTTTTATTGCTTAAAAACGCTTCCCAGCGCCTGCTGTACACGTTTTTCTATTTTGACTCATAACTTCAAAAAGGATGCTTTCCCAGTAAAATCTCTGGCTATTTAGAGTAGAACTCTGCCCTTTATACTAGTTACAGGCAGTTTTTTGCATCCAAAAGCTTTGGTTGGAGTTTTACACACATTTGCAGTTTTTTATTGCTTAAAAACGCTTCCCAGCGCCTGCTGTACACGTTTTCTATTTTGACTCATAACTTCAAAAAGGATGCTTTCCCAGTAAAATCTCTGGCTATTTAGAATAGAACTCTGCCCTTTATACTAGTTATAGGCAGTTTTTGCATCCAAAAGCTTTGGTTTGAGTTTTACACACATTTGCAGTTTTTTATTGCTTAAAAACGCTTCCCAGCGCCTGCTGTACACGTTTTCTATTTTGACTCATAACTTCAAAAAGGATGCTTTCCCAGTAAAATCTCTGGCTATTTAGAATAGAACTCTGCCCTTTATACTAGTTATAGGCAGTTTTTTGCATCCAAAAGCTTTGGTTGGAGTTTTACACACATTTGCAGTTTTTTATTGCTTAAAAACGCTTCCCAGCGCCTGCTGTACACGTTTTCTATTTTGACTCATAACTTCAAAAAGGATGCTTTCCCAGTAAAATCTCTGGCTATTTAGAATAGAACTCTGCCCTTTATACTAGTTATAGGCAGTTTTTTGCATCCAAAAGCTTTGGTTTGAGTTTTACACACATTTGCAGTTTTTTATTGCTTAAAAACGCTTCCCAGCGCCTGCTGTACACGTTTTCTATTTTGACTCATAACTTCAAAAAGGATGCTTTCCCAGTAAAATCTCTGGCTATTTAGAATAGAACTCTGCCCTTTATACTAGTTATAGGCAGTTTTTTGCATCCAAAAGCTTTGGTTTGAGTTTTACACACATTTGCAGTTTTTTATTGCTTAAAAACGCTTCCCAGCGCCTGCTGTACACGTTTTCTATTTTGACTCATAACTTCAAAAAGGATGCTTTCCCAGTAAAATCTCTGGCTATTTAGAATAGAACTCTGCCCTTTATACTAGTTATAGGCAGTTTTTTGCATCCAAAAGCTTTGGTTTGAGTTTTACACACATTTGCAGTTTTTTATTGCTTAAAAACGCTTCCCAGCGCCTTGGCTGTACACGTTTTCTATTTTGACTCATAACTTCAAAAAGGATGCTTTCCCAGTAAAATCTCTGGCTATTTAGAATAGAACTCTGCCCTTTATACTAGTTATAGGCAGTTTTTTGCATCCAAAAGCTTTGGTTTGAGTTTTACACACATTTGCAGTTTTTTATTGCTTAAAAACGCTTCCCAGCGCCTGCTGTACACGTTTTCTATTTTGACTCATAACTTCAAAAAGGATGCTTTCCCAGTAAAATCTCTGGCTATTTAGAATAGAACTCTGCCCTTTATACTAGTTATAGGCAGTTTTTTGCATCCAAAAGCTTTGGTTTGAGTTTTACACACATTTGCAGTTTTTTATTGCTTAAAAACGCTTCCCAGCGCCTGCTGTACACGTTTTCTATTTTGACTCATAACTTCAAAAGGATGCTTTCCCAGTAAAATCTCTGGCTATTTAGAATAGAACTCTGCCCTTTATACTAGTTATAGGCAGTTTTTTGCATCCAAAAGCTTTGGTTGGAGTTTTACACACATTTGCAGTTTTTTATTGCTTAAAAACGCTTCCCAGCGCCTTGTCTGTACACTTTTTTTTATTTTGACTCATAACTTCAAAAAGGATGCTTTCCCAGTAAAATCTCTGGCTATTTAGAATAGAACTCTGCCCTTTATACTAGTTATAGGCAGTTTTTTGCATCCAAAAGCTTTGGTTTGGAGTTTTACACACATTTGCAGTTTTTTATTGCTTAAAAACGCTTCCCAGCGCCTGCTGTACACGTTTTCTATTTTGACTCATAACTTCAAAAAGGATGCTTTCCCAGTAAAATCTCTGGCTATTTAGAATAGAACTCTGCCCTTTATACTAGTTATAGGCAGTTTTTTGCATCCAAAAGCTTTGGTTGGAGTTTTACACACATTTGCAGTTTTTTATTGCTTAAAAACGCTTCCCAGCGCCTGCTGTACACGTTTTCTATTTTGACTCATAACTTCAAAAAGGATGCTTTCCCAGTAAAATCTCTGGCTATTTAGAATAGAACTCTGCCCTTTATACTAGTTATAGGCAGTTTTTTGCATCCAAAAGCTTTGGTTTGAGTTTTACACACATTTGCAGTTTTTTATTGCTTAAAAACGCTTCCCAGCGCCTGCTGTACACGTTTTCTATTTTGACTCATAACTTCAAAAAGGATGCTTTCCCAGTAAAATCTCTGGCTATTTAGAATAGAACTCTGCCCTTTATACTAGTTATAGGCAGTTTTTTGCATCCAAAAGCTTTGGTTTGAGTTTTACACACATTTGCAGTTTTTTATTGCTTAAAAACGCTTCCCAGCGCCTGCTGTACACGTTTTCTATTTTGACTCATAACTTCAAAAAGGATGCTTTCCCAGTAAAATCTCTGGCTATTTAGAATAGAACTCTGCCCTTTATACTAGTTATAGGCAGTTTTTTGCATCCAAAAGCTTTGGTTGGAGTTTTACACACATTTGCAGTTTTTTATTGCTTAAAAACGCTTCCCAGCGCCTGCTGTACACGTTTTCTATTTTGACTCATAACTTCAAAAAGGATGCTTTCCCAGTAAAATCTCTGGCTATTTAGAATAGAACTCTGCCCTTTATACTAGTTATAGGCAGTTTTTTGCATCCAAAAGCTTTGGTTTGAGTTTTACACACATTTGCAGTTTTTTATTGCTTAAAAACGCTTCCCAGCGCCTGCTGTACACGTTTTCTATTTTGACTCATAACTTCAAAAAGGATGCTTTCCCAGTAAAATCTCTGGCTATTTAGAATAGAACTCTGCCCTTTATACTAGTTATAGGCAGTTTTTTGCATCCAAAAGCTTTGGTTGGAGTTTTACACACATTTGCAGTTTTTTATTGCTTAAAAACGCTTCCCAGCGCCTTGCTGTACACGTTTTCTATTTTGACTCATAACTTCAAAAAGGATGCTTTCCCAGTAAAATCTCTGGCTATTTAGAATAGAACTCTGCCCTTTATACTAGTTATAGGCAGTTTTTTGCATCCAAAAGCTTTGGTTTGAGTTTTACACACATTTGCAGTTTTTTATTGCTTAAAAACGCTTCCCAGCGCCTGCTGTACACGTTTTCTATTTTGACTCATAACTTCAAAAAGGATGCTTTCCCAGTAAAATCTCTGGCTATTTAGAATAGAACTCTGCCCTTTATACTAGTTATAGGCAGTTTTTTGCATCCAAAAGCTTTGGTTTGAGTTTTACACACATTTGCAGTTTTTTATTGCTTAAAAACGCTTCCCAGCGCCTGCTGTACACGTTTTCTATTTTGACTCATAACTTCAAAAAGGATGCTTTCCCAGTAAAATCTCTGGCTATTTAGAATAGAACTCTGCCCTTTATACTAGTTATAGGCAGTTTTTTGCATCCAAAAGCTTTGGTTGGAGTTTTACACACATTTGCAGTTTTTTATTGCTTAAAAACGCTTCCCAGCGCCTTGCTGTACACGTTTTCTATTTTGACTCATAACTTCAAAAAGGATGCTTTCCCAGTAAAATCTCTG